>NC_053027.1:111996351-112108618 GCF_003073215.2 Triticum urartu | reverse complement strand
AAAACAAGCATAACTTCAAAACTTTAAGCACATAGAGAGGAAAATTGATATTATTGCAATTCCTACAAGCATATATTCCTCCCTCATAATAATTTTCAGTAGCCTCATGAATTAATTAAACAATATAACCAGGACCTAAATCATTCTTTTCATGATCTACAAGCATAGAAATTTTATTACTCTCCACACAAGCAAAATTCTTCTCATTAATAGTAGTGGGAGCAAACTCAATAGAGTAACTATCATGGGATTGAAAAATGAAATCAAGATGACAAGTTTCATTGTTATTATTATTCTTTAAAGCATAAGTGTCATCAAAATAATCATCATAGATAAGAGGCATGCTTTCATCATAATAAATTTGCTCATCAAAACTTGGGGGACAAAAAATATCATCTTCATCAAACATAGCTTCCCCAAGCTTGTGGCTTTGCATATCATTAGCATCATGGATATTCAAGGAATTCATACTAAAAACATTGCAATCATGCTCATCATTCAAATATTTAGTGCCAAACATTTTATAGATTTCTTCTTCTAGCACTTGGGCACAATTATCCTTTCCATCATACTCACGAAAGATATTAAAAAGGTGAAGCGTATGAGACAAACTCAATTCCATTTTTTATAGTTTTCTTTTATAAACTAAACTAGTGATAAAACAAGAAACTAAAAGACTCAATTGCAAGATCTAAAGATATACCTTCAAGCGCTAACCTCTCCGGCAACGGCGCCAGAAAAGAGCTTGATGTCTACTACACAACCTTCTTCTTGTAGACGTTGTTGGGCCTCCAAGTGCAGAGGTTTGTAGGACAATAGCAAATTCCCCTCAAGTGGATGACCTAAGGTTTATCAATCCGTAGGAGGCGTAGGATGAAGATGGTCTCTCTCAAGCAACCCTGCAACCAAATAACAAAGAGTCTCTTGTGTCCCCAACACACCCAATACAATGGTAAATTGTATAGGTGCACTAGTTCGGCGAACAGATGGTGATACAAGTGGTATATGGATAGTAGATAAAGGTATTTGTAATCTGAAATTATAAAAACAGAAAGGTAACTAATGGTAAAAGTGAGCGTAAACGGTATTGCAATGCGTTGAAACAAGGCCTAGGGTTCATACTTTCGCTAGTGCAAGTCCTCTCAACAATAATAACATAATTGGATCACATAACTATCCCTCAACATGCAATAAAGAGTCACTCCAAAGTCACTAATAGCGGAGAACGAACGAAGAGATTATGGTAGGGTACGAAACCACCTCAAAGTTATTCTTTCCAATCAATCCGTTGGGCTATTCCTATAAGTGTCACAAACAGCCCTAGAGTTCGTACTAGAATAACACCTTGAGACACAAATCAATCAAAACCCTAATGTCACCTAGATACTCCAATGTCACCTCAAGTATCCGTGGGTATGATTATACGATATGCGTCACACAATCTCAGATTCATCTATTCAACCAACACAAAGGAGCTCAAAGAGTGCCCCTAAGTTTCTACCGGAGAATCACGATGAAAATGTGTGCCAACCCCTTTGCATAGGTTCATGGGCGGAACCCGCAAGTTGATCACCAAAACATACATCAAGTGTATCACGTGATATCCCATTGTCACCATAGATATCCACGGCAAGACATACATCAAGTGTTCTCAAATCTTTAAAGACTCAATCCGATAAGATAACTTCAAAGGGGAAACTCAATTCATTACAAGAGAGTAGAGGGGGGAGAAACATCATAGGATCCAAATATAATAGCAAAGCTCGCGATACATCAAGATCGTATCATCTCAAGAACACGAGAGAGAGAGAGAGATCAAACACATAGCTACTGGTACATACCCTCAGCCCTGAGGGAGAACTACTCCCTCCTCATCATGGAGAGCGTCGGGATGATGAAGATGGCCATCGGAGAAGGATTGCCCCCTCCGGCAGGGTGCCGGAACGGGTCTAGATTGGCTTTCAGTGGCTACGAAGGCTTCTGGTGGCGGAACTCCCGATCTATTCTCTGTTCTGGAAGTTTTACGATACGTAGGTATATATATGGGTACAAGGGGTACGTCGGTGGACCGAAGGGGGGCCACGAGGCAGGGGGCACGCCCCAGGGGGGTGAGCGCGCCCCCTACCCTTGTGAGCACCTCCTTCATCTTTTGACGTAGGGTCCAAGTCTATCCGGTAGGTTTCCTTCCAAAAATAACTTCTCCAGTTGATTTCATTCCGTTTTGACTCCGTTTTATATTCCTTTTCCTCGAAACACTGAAATAGGCATAAAACAGCAAATCTGGGCTGGGACTCCGGTTAATAGGTTAGTCCCAAAAATAATATAAAAGTGGAAAATAAAGCCCAATATTGCCCAAAACAGTAGATAATATAGCACGGAGCAATAAAAAATTATAGATACGTTGGAGACGTATCATCGTCTGCTACCTCTTGAGCACTGCGTTGGTTTTCCCTTGAAGAGGAAACGGTGATGCAGCAAAGTAGCGTAAGTATTTCCCTCAGTTTTTGAGAACCAAGGTATCAATTCAATTGGAGATCACGCTCGAGTCCCACGCACCTACACAAACAAATAAGAACCTCGCAACCAACGCGATAAAGGGGTTGTCAATCCCTTCACGGTCACTTATGAGAGTGAGATCTGATAGATATGATAAGCTAATAATTTTGGTATTTTTATGATAAAGAGAAATAAAGATGAAAAGTAAAATAAAGGGCAAAGGAAATAACTAAGTTTTGGAAGATTAATATGATGGAAGATAGACCCGGGGGCCATAGGTTTCACTAGCGGCTTCTCTCAAGAGCATAAGTATTACGGTGGGTAAACGAATTATTGTCGAGCAATTGATAGAATTGAGCATAGTTATGAGAATACCTAGGTATGATCATGTATATAGGCATCACGTCCGAGACAAGTAGACCGAAACGATTCTGCATCTACTACTATTACTCAACACAACGACCGCTATCCAGCATGCATCTAGACTATTAAGTTCATAAGAACAGAGTAATGCTTTAAGGAAGATGACATGATGTAGAGGGATAAACTCATGCAATATGATATAAACCCCATCATTTTATCCTCGACGGCAACAATACAATACGTGTCGGTTCCCTTTCTGTCACTGGGATCGAGCACCGCAAGATTGAACCCAAAGCTAAGCACTTCTCCCATTGCAAGAAAGATCAATCTAGTAGGCCAAACCAAACTGATAATTCGAAGAGACTTGCAAAGATAAACCAATCATACATAAAAGAATTCAGAGGAGATTCAAATATTATTCAAAGATAAACTTGATCATAAACCCACAATTCATCGGATCTCGACAAACACACCGCAAAAGAAGATTACATCGAATAGATCTCCAAGAAGATCGAGGAGAACTTTGTATTGAGATCCGAAGAGAGAGAAGAAGCCATCTAGCTAATAACTATGGACCTGTAGTGTAAAGCCCGGATAATTAGGCTACAGTAAAACTCTCTTAATGATGCCATGTCATCTTTGATTACTGTTGCTAAACTTTCGTTAGTTCAAAATGATTCAAAAATCAATTCAAAAAAATGGCAAACAATAAAAGTTTTCAAAAGTTAAATCAAAAATGTTCGGGCAGTGCCATAAATTGCATATTCAATTATGGTGTAATAAACACATTTTTATAAAGTGCCTAAGAATTTTAAAATGGATTGAAACAAAAAAGAAAAATAAATAAAGGAAAAGGAAAACACAAAAACAAAAAAACTAACAAAAAAAGGGGAAACACCCCCCCCCCACTGGGCTCCGGCCCAGCAGGCCATTGGGCCACCCACCCGGCCGGCCCACCCTCCCCCCCCCCCACTTCCCTTATCCACACCCGGTGGAACCCTAACCCCCACCGACGCCCCACTCGCTTCCCCACTCCCCCACGATCCCCTTCTCCTTCCCCATCGGGATCGGCCCGATCCCGTTGCCCCCCCGACCCCGGCGCGCCCGAACGCCGCCGTGCTGCCCCCACCGTCGCCGGCGCCATCCTCCTCAAGCCGCCGTCCCGCGTGGATCCGGTCTGGGCCGTCGATGCCCCGCGCCTCCCCGTCGCCTCCCCGACCCCGTCTTCCTCCCTCGACGGCCTGCATCCACTCCGACGCGTCGTCTCCATTGCCGTCCTCACGCACCGCTGCCCCGTACCCTACCTCCCGTGGTGAGGCCCCGGGCTCCCGCCCCCTCTCCTCGCGCTCCCTCCCCCACAATCGTCGCCGCGCCTCGCGCGCTCCGGCGCCGCGCTCACCGCGGCCGGCCGTGCCCTGGCCACGCGTCGCCCGGCCATGCCCGTCGTCCCTGCTCGTGGTGCACGCCCCACCTGCCGAGCGCTCCCCCGCGCCCCAGTCCGGCCGGTCCGTCGTTAGTTAATTAGCTAATTAATTAGTATGACAGTGGGGCCCACCCCCTAATTAATACTAATTAGATTAATTAAATTGTTTAATTAAAGTGTGTCACTAACCAGTGGGACCCACTGGTCAGGTTGACTAGTCAACTCTGTTGACTGCTAACGTCAGCATGACATCATGATGATGTCATAAATCCAAATTTCGAATTAATTTAAATAATTAAGTAAATCCCAGAAAATTAATAAAATCTTTAGAAAATCATATCTTTTAATACGTAACTCGAATTAAAATATTTTCAACATGAAAGTTTCTCAGAACGACGAGACGAATCCGGATATGCAGCCCGTTCGTCCGCCACGCATCCCTAGCATAGCAAACACGCAACTTTCCCCCTCCGGTTCATCTATCCGAAAACGCGAAACACCGGGAATACTTTCCCGGATGTTTTCCCCCTTCACCGGTACCACCTCGTACCGTGTTAGGGCACACCTAGCTTTACGCTTTGCCATGTCATGCATAATCATGCATTTGTTTGCATTGTATTTACTGTTTCTTCCCCCTCTTCTCTCGCTAGACACCGAGACCGACGCCGCTGCTACCCAGTACGACTACGGTGTTGACGACCCTTCTCTCTTGCCAGAGCAACCAGGCAAGCCCCCTCCTTGATCACCAGATATCGCATACTCTTCTCTATACTGCTTGCATTAGAGTAGTGTAGCATGTTACTGCTTTTCGTTAATCCTATCCTGATGCATAGCCTGTCATTGTTGCTACTACTGTTGATACCTTACCTGCAATCCTACATGCTTAGTATAGTTTGCTAGTAATTCATCAGTGGCCCTACATTCTAGTCCGTCTACCATGCTATACTATCGGGCCGTGATCACTCGGGAGGTGATCACGGGTATATACTATATACTTTATACATGATACATGTGATGACTAAAAGACGGGTCGGCTCGTAGGAGTACCCGCGAGTGGATCTTTGTGGCGAAGCGACAGGGCAGGTTGAGACCACCTAGGAGAGAGGTGGGCCTGGCCCTGGTCGGTGTTCGCGGTTATTTCAAGATAACACGTTTAACGAGATCTTGGTATTTGATCTCAGTCTGTCCACTGGCCTATATGCACTAACCATCTATGGGCACTCGACGTCGTGGTATTAGCCGAAGCCTTCGTGACGTCAGCGACTGAGCGGCGCGCGCCGGATTGGAACATAAGCCTGCTCTTGTATTAAGGGGGCTAGTTCTGCTTCCGGCCGCCCTCGCAACGTGCAGGTGTGCAATGGGCGATGGGCCCAGACCCCTGCGTCATAGGGTTTAGACCGGCGTGCTGACCTCTCTGTTGTGCCTAGGTAGGGCTGCGATGTGTTGATCTTCCGAGGCCGTGTCACACCCTAGCTAGTTCAAGCATTAGAGTGTGCATCATGTTTAAATTCCTCTTAAATTTGAAATGGGGAAGACAGAACCCCCAGGACCCCCCCTGGAACAACTAGGGTTTACTAAAAACTTTTCCAATGAACCTGAAATGGCCTTCTAAAAAGCCCACCCTTTTTGTTTTGGGTTAAAACCTTTGACAAAAATGGTGCACATTTTTCTAGGACATCAAAGGTCATTGGATTAATCCTTATGGTATTTGCATTTGGGCATTTAAATGCTATAAAATATTTTAAATGCTCAAATAATCATAAACTAAAATGTTTGCTGTTGGATATATTCTAAGCAGTGGCCATGATTAATTTTATGATTTTTGGTAATGCCCTGGCATTTTTAATAAAGCCCTGAAGTTACAGAAATAATAAATAAATAAATAAACAGAAAAGGAGAGAAAGAACAGGGACTTACCTGGCGCAGCCCACCAGCCCACCCGGCTCGGCCCAGTCCACTTGCTCATGCCAGTCGTCCCCCTCCTCTCGCCAGGAGGACGAGGAGCGCGTGGCTGGCGCTCGCGGCCACACGCCGGCCACCTCCTACTTCCGCCGACGCCCTGGAGGCATCCACGAGTGCCACGCCGACCCCCAAGTCTCCCTCACTTTCTTCCCACTCTCCCCGTGGCCTCTCCCCCTCTTGGCTCTCTCCCCATCTTCCTGCCGAGCGCAGCCGTCGCCGCTGACAAGCTTCACCGCAGCCACCGCCATCCATTCGTTGCCCCGTCATGCCAGGAAGCTCCGCCATCGTCGACTACATCAAGTAGGCCGAGCCCCGAGCGCTCGCTCACCCCGGAGACGTTGCACCGAGCTCGTCCTCAACTCCGGCCACCGGAGATCCCCTTCGCCGCCCCGCTCGCTCCAGCCCTTCCCCGAGCTCGCCGTTCGCTCCCCTGCAACCGCTGTGAGCTCCGCCACCGTTTCCCCCTCTCCCCGCGCTCGTCCGCGTCCTCTAACCACCTCTTCCATCGAAGCCGAAGCTCGCCGCCGCCACCGCACGTCGCCGTCGTGGCCATAGCCACGTTGGGACGCCACCGAGCACGCCTTCGTCTTCCACGCACTCGCAGGAGCCTGTAGCACCCCCGCACGCCCCTCGCCGTGCCCCTAGCGACTAGCTCGACCTCAACCGAGCTCCGGCCGCCGCCAAACTCGTCGCCGGCGACGTTTCCGGCCACCCTAGCTCCACCCACTGCCACCAATCGACGTGGCTTCCTCCCCGCATCACGTAGTTAGTCTCCGCCGCCCATTTGGTCGCCAGAGTGCAAATCCCACACTGCTCCGCCGCGTCTGGCCTCTCCGGCAGCTAGACGCCGGCGAGTTTGACTCTGTTTGACCCTTGTGTGGGCCCAGGTTGACCCCCCTGAGTCTATGACAGGTGGGGCCGGTCTGCTAATTAGTTTAGGATTAGTTTTAACTAATTTGAATTAGTTTAGTCACTGACATGTGGGCCCAGGCCCCACTGACAGCTAATTAGTGTTAATTTAATTCTGTCAATTAGCTAAGTCACTGACAGACAGGGCCCACTAGTCAGGTTTGACCTGGCCAACCCAGTTGACCACTGACGTCACACCTATGTCATGCTGACGCATTAATTCAATTACTGGATTTATTCTTTAATAGGAAATTCCAGAAAATAGCCAAAACTTCTAAAAATCATAGAAAATCAACCATAGCTCCAAATGCAAAGATTTATATATGAAAAATGATCAGAAAATTTCAATCTATCCGTCTGTAATGGTTTCATGCATGACAAAACAAGTTAACCTTGCTGTTTAAGCAGAATAAGATAATGCACTAATAAGGCCATGTTAAATGAGCTAACATTTGAATCTTTGATTCAAATGAGTTCATTCCATCCTGTTTTAGCTTGCATTAGGCCAAGACACATTCATTTTGCCATGTCATAGCATGCATCATACTGTTGCATATTGTCATGTGTTGATTATGTTCGGTGTATCTTTCGTGGTAGGTTCTGCCTCCGAGGATAACCCCGAGTATCCGTCTGAAGGGCAGTACCCTACTACCACTACAACAGGCAAGCAACCATTGATCATTCCGATACAAACCCATGTTCTTGCTTCTGCTCTTGTTTACTGCATTAAGACAACGCGATTCAAACTGCTGTGTGCTACGGTAGTTGAACCCTTATCCTCTGCATGACCTGTCATTGCCACAGTAACTAGATGAAACCCACTAGCATGTGTAGGGGTTGATTGAGCCATGTATGTGATTCCTACCTTGCTATACCTGTTGGAAATATGCCCTAGAGGCAATAATAAATTGGTTATTATTATATTTCCTTGTTCATGATAATCGTTTATTATCCATGCTAGAATTGTATTAATAGGAAACTCAGATACATGTGTGGATACATAGACAACAACATGTCCCTAGTAAGCCTCTAGTTGACTAGCTCGTTAATCAATAGATGGTTATGGTTTCCTGGCCATGGACATTGGATGTCATTGATAACGGGATCACATCATTAGGAGAATGATGTGATGGACAAGACCCAATCCTAAGCCTAGCACAAAGATCGTGTAGTTCGTATGCTACAGCTTTTCTAATGTCAAGTGTCATTTCCTTAGACCAAGAGATTGTGCAACTCCCGGATACCGTAGGAGTGCTTTGGGTGTGCCAAACGTCACAACGTAACCTGGTGGCTATACAGGTACACTACAGGTATCTCCGAAAGTATCTGTTGGGTTGGCACGAATCGAGACTGGGATTTGTCACTCCGTGTAACGCAGAGGTATCTCTGGGCCCACTCGGTAGGACATCATCATAATGTGCACAATGTGACCAAGGAGTTGATCACGGGATGATGTGTTACGTAACGAGTAAAGAGACTTGCCGATAACGAGATTGAACAAGGTATCGGGATACCGACGATCGAATCTTGGGCAAGTATCGTACCGATAGACAAAGGGAATTGTATACGGGATTGATTGAATCCTCGACATCGTGGTTCATCCGATGAGATCATCATGGAACATGTGGGAGCCAACATGGGTATCCAGATCCCGCTGTTGGTTATTGGCCGGAGAGCTGTCTCGGCCATGTCTGCATGACTACCGAACCCGTAGGGTCTACACACTTAAGGTTCGATGACACTAGGGTAATAGGGACTAGATATACGTGGTTACCGAATGTTGTTCAGAGTCCCAGATGAGATCCCGGACGTCACGAGGAGTTCCTGAATGGTCCAGAGGTAAAGATTTATATATGGGAAGTCATGTTTTGGTCGCCGGAAAAGTTTCGGGTTTATCGGTAATGTACCGGGACCACCGGGAGGGTCCCGGTGGTCCACCAAGTGGGGCCACCAGCCCTGGAGAGCTGCATGGGCCAAGTGTGGGAGGTGACCAGCCCCAGGTGGGCTGGTGCACCCCCCCCCCCCCCCCCAAGTCCCAAGGCGCAAGGGAGAGTGGAAGGGGGCAAACCCTAGGCTCAGATGGGCCTAAGGCCCACCTAGTGGTGCGCCCCCCCTCTCTCCCCCCTTGTCCCCCCCCCCTAGATGGGATCTAGGGCTGGCCGCCACCCCTAGGGGTGGAAACCTAGGTGGGGGCGCAGCCCTTCCCCTCCCCCTATATATACATGAGGTTTTGGGCTGCCATAGAAACAATTCAATCTCCTTCTTGGCGCAGCCCTACCCCTCTCCCTCCTCGTCTCTTGCGGTGCTTGGCGAAGCCCTGCCGGAGTACCACGCTCCTCCACCACCACCACGCCGTCGTGCTGCTGCTGGATGGAGTCTTCCCCAACCTCTCCTTCTCCCCTTGCTGGATCAAGGCGTAGGAGACGTCACCGGGCTGTATGTGTGTTGAACACGGAGGTGCCGTCCGTTCGGCACTAGGATCATCGGTGATTTGGATCACGACGAGTACGACTCCATCAACCCCGTTCACTTGAACGCTTCCGCTTAGCGATCTACAAGGGTATGTAGATGCACTCTCCTTCCCCTCGTTGCTAGATTACTCCATAGATTGATCTTGGTGATGCGTAGAAAAATTTGAATTTCTGCTACGTTCCCCAACAGTGGCATCATGAGCTAGGTCTATGCGCAGTTTCTATGCACGGGTAGAACACAAAGCAGTTGTGGGTGTTGATTTTGTCAATTTACTTGCCGTTACTAGTCTTATCTTGATTCGGCGGCATCGTGGGATGAAGCGGCCCGGACCGACCTTACACGTACTCTTACGTGAGACTGGTTCCACCGACTGACATGCACTAGTTGCATAAGGTGGCTAGCGGGTGTCTGTCTCTCGCACTTTAGTCGGATCGGATTCGATGAAAAGGGTCCTTATGAAGGGTAAATAGAAATTGGCATATCACGTTGTGGTTTTGGCGTAGGTAAGAAACGTTCCTGCTAGAAACCTATAGCAGCCACGTAAAAACTTGCAACAACAATTAGAGGACGTCTAACTTGTTTTTGCAGCATATGCCTTGTGATGTGATATGGCCAAAAGGATGTGATGAATGATATATGTGATGTATGAGATTGATCATGTTCTTGTAATAGGAATCACGACTTGCATGTCGATGAGTATGACAACCGACAGGAGCCATAGGAGTTTTCTTTATTTATTTTATGACCTGCGTGTCAACATAAACGTCATGTAATTACTTTACTTTATTGCTAAAGCGTTAGCCATAGTAGTAGAAGTAATAGATGACGAGACAACTTCAAGAAGACATGATGATGGAGATCATGATGATGGAGATCATGGTGTCATGCCGGTGACAACGATGATCATGGAGCCCCGAAGATGGAGATCAAAAGGAGCAAAATGATGTTGGCCATATCATGTCACTATTTGATTGCATGTGATGTTTATCATGTTTTACATCTTATTTGCTTAGAACGACGGTAGCTTAAATAAGATGATCCCTCGTAATAATTTCAAGAAAGTGTTTCCCCTAACTGTGCACCGTTGCGAAGGTTCGTTGTTTCGAAGCACCACGTGATGATCGGGTGTGATAGATTCTAACGTTAGAATACAACGGTTGTAAGCCAGATTTACACACGCAATACACTTAGGTTGACTTGACGAGCCTAGCATGTACAGACATGGCCTCGGAACACGGAAGACCGAAAGGTCGAACATGAGTCATATAGAAGATACGATCAACATGAGATGTTCACCGATGTTGACTAGTTCGTCTCACATGATGATCGGACACGTCCTAGTTGACTCGGATCATGTTTCACTTAGATGACTAGAGGGATGTCTATCTGAGTGGGAGTTCATTAAATGAACTCAATTATCATGAACATAGTCTAAATTGTCTTTGCAAATATGTTGTAGATAAATAGCTCACGTTGTAGCTCCCTGTTTCAATACGTTCCTAGAGAAAGATTGAGTTGAAAGATATTGTAAGCAATGATGCGGACTAGGTCCATAGTCCGAGGAGTGTCCTCACTGCTACACAGAAGGCTTACGTCTTTGATGCACCGCTCGATGTGCAAACCCCTACAACGTCGTCTGTGGATGTTGTGAACACCTGACAGACACATCCTGATGACTATTTGATAGTTTAGTGCACCATACTTTATGGCTTAGAATCGGGATTCCAATGACGTTTTAAATGCCATAGAACATATGAGATGTTCCAAGAGCTGAAATTGGGATTTCAGGCTCATGCCCGTGTTGAGAGGTGTGAGACCTCTAACAAGTTCTTTTTGCCAACAAGATGGAGGAGAATAGCTCAGCTAGTGAGCATGTGCTCAGAATGTCTAGGTGCTACAATCACTTAAATCAAGTGGTAGTTAAACTTCCAGATAAGATAGTGATTGATAGAGTTCTCTAGCCACTATCACTAAGCTACTAGATCTTCATGATGAACTATGACATGCAAGGGATGGAGTTGATCCCGGAGCTGTTCGCGGTGCTTAAGACCGCAAAAGGTAGAAATCAAGAAGGAGCATCAAGTGTTGATGGTTTAACAAGACCACTGGTTTCAAGAAGGGCAACGGCTAAAAGGGAAACTTCATGGATGGCAAACCAGTTGCCGCTCCAGTGAAGGAACCCAAGGTTGAACCCAAACCCGAGACTAAGTGCTTCTATTGTAAGGGGAACGGTCACTGGTAGCGGAATTACCCCAAATGCATGGTAGATAAGAAGGCTGGCAACTTCAACAAAGTATATATGTGTTATTAATGTGTACCTCGCTAGTACTCCTGGTAGCACCTGGGTATTGGATACCGGTTCAGTTACTATTATTGGTGACTTGAAGCAAAAGCTACGGACTAAATAGAGACTGGCTGAGGGCGAGGTGACGATGTGTGTTGGAAGTGTTTCCAAAGTTGATGAGATCACCATCGCACGCTCCATCTGCCTTCGGGATTAGTATTGAACCTAGATAAATGTTATCAGGTGTCTACATTGAGCATGAATATGATTAGATCATGTTCATTGCAATACGGTCATTCATTTAAGTTAGAGAATAATGGTTATTCTGTTTACATGAATGATACCTTTCATGGTCATGCACCCTATGTGAATGGTTCATTGAATCTCGGTCGTGGTACTACACATGTTCACGCCAAAATATGTAGAGTTAATAATGATAGTACCACTTTCTCGTGGCACTGCCGCTTAGGTCATATTGGCGTAAGATGCATGAAGAAACTCCATGTCAATGGATGTTTGGAGTCACTTGATTTTGAATCACTTGACACATGCGAGCCATGCCTCATGGGCAGGATGACTAAGACTCCGTTTTCAGGTACAATGAAACGGACAAGTGACTTGTTGGAAATCATGCATGCTGATGCGTGTGATCCAATGAGAATTGAAGCGTGCGGTGGATATCGCTATTTTCTCATCTTCACTGACGATTTGGGTAGATATAGGTATATCTACTTAATGAAGCACAAGTCTGAAACGTTTGAAAAGTTCAAGCGATTTCAGAGTGAAGTTAAGAATCATCATAACAATAAGATCAAGTTCCTACGATCTGATCAAAAGGGGATTTTCTGAGTTATGAGTTTGGCAAATCACTTAAGACATTGTCGAATTGTTTCACAGTTGAAGCAACCTGGAACACCACAGTTGTAATGGTGTGTCCGGACGTCGTAATCGAACCCTATGAGATATGGTGCGATCTATGATGTCTCTTACCAATCTACCGTTTTCATTTTGAGGTTATGCGTTAGAGACAGCTGCATTCACTTTAGATAGGACACCATATAAGTCCGTTGAGACGACGTCGTATGAACATTGGTTTGGCAAGAAACCAAAGTTGTCATTTCTTAATGTTTGGGGCTGCGATGCTTAAGGCTTTAGCAGGAGAAGCTCGAACCCAAAAGCGGACAAACACATCTTCATAGGATACCCAAAGGTGATAGTTGGGTATACCTTCTATCTCAGATCCGAGGGCAAATTGTTTGTCGCTAAGAACGGGTCCTTTCTCGAGAAGGAGTTTCTCTCGAAAGAATTGAGTGGGAGGAAGATAGAACTTGATGAGGTTGTCAAACCTTTATTTCAACCAGAGAATGATGCAACACAGAAAGATGTTTTTTGTGGCACCTACGTCTGTTGAATAGGAAGTTAATGATAGTGATCATGAAGCTTCAGATCAAGTTGCTATCGAACCTCGTAGGTCGACAAGGATATGTACTACTCCTCAGTGGTACGGTAATCCTGTCTTAGATATCATGTTGTTAGACAACAATGAGCCTACGAGCTATGGAGAAGCGATGATGGGCCCGTATTCCGACAAATGGTTAGAAGCCATGAAATCCAAGATAGGATCCATATATCAGAACAAAGTATAGACTTTGGTTGACTTGCCCGATGATCGGCAAGCCATTGAGATAAATGGATCTTTAAGAAGAAGACGGACGTGGGAGGTAATGTTACCATCTAAGAAGCTCGACTTGTGGGAAAGAATTTTTTCACAAGTTCAAGGAGTTGACTATGATGAGAATTTCTCACCCATAGTGATGCTTACGTCCGTCGGAATCATGATAGCATTAGCTGTATTTTTCGATTATGAAATCTTACAGATGGATGTCAAAACAAGTTTTCTTACCAAGTTTTCGTAAGAAAAGTTGTATGTGATACAATAAAAGGTTTTGTCGATCCTAAGGATGCTAAAAGGTATGCTGGCTCTAGCAATACTTCTATGGACTAGAGCAAGCATCTCGGAATCGGAATATATGTTTTGATGGAGTGATCAAAGCTTTTAGGTTTACACAATGTTTGCTAGAAACTTGTATTTACAAGAAAGTGAGTGGGAGCACTACAACATTTCTGATAAGTATATGTGGATGACATATTGTTGATCTGAAATGATGTAGAATTTCTGGAAAGCGTAAACGGTTGTTTGAAGAGTGATTTTCAAAGGAAGACCTGGATAAAGCTGCTTACACATTGGGCATCAAGATCAATAGAGATAGATCAAGACGCCTGATGGTACTTTCAAAGAATGCACATCTTGACATGTTTTTAAAGGAGTTCAAAATAGATCAGTCAAAGAAGGGGTTCTTACCTGAGTTGTAAGGTGTGAAGTTGAGTAAGACTCAAAGCTTGACCACGACATAAGAAAGAGAAAGGACGAAGGTCGTCCCCTATGCTTTTGTCATAGGCTCTATACGGTATGCCATGCTGAAGTACCGCACCTGATGTGTGCCTTGCCACATGTCTGGCAAGAGGGTACAAAGGTGATCTAGGAGTAGATCACCAGATAGCGGTCAAAATTATCCTTAGAGGAATAAGGAAATGTTTCTCGGTTATGGAGGTGATAAAGAGTTCGACGTAAAGAGTTACGTCGATGCAAGCTTAACACCTATCCGGATAGCACTGAGTAGAGATACCGGATACGTATAATGGAGCAACAATTTGGAATAGCTCCAAGTGGAACGTGGCAGCAGCATCTACGATATAAAGTTTTGCAAAATACATAGGGATCTGAATATGGCAAGACCCGTTGACTACAACCTCCCTCACAAGCATAACATGATCAAACCCAGAACTCTTTGAGTGTTTATCACATAGTGATGTGAACTAGATCATTGAGTCTAGTAAACTCTTGGATGTTGGTCACATGGCGATGTGACCTGTGAGTGTTAATCACATGGCGATGTGAACTAGATTATTGACTCTAGTGCAAGTGGGAGACTATTGGAAATATTCCCTAGAGGCAATAATAAATTGGTTATTATTATATTTCCTTGTTCATGATAATCATTTATTATCCATGCTAGAATTGTATTGATAGGAAACTCAGATACATGTGTGGATACATAGACAACAACATGTCCCTAGTAAGCCTCTAGTTGACTAGCTCGTTAATCAATAGATGGTTACGGTTTCCTGACCATGGACATTGGATGTCATTGATAACGGGATCACATCATTAGGAGAATGATGTGATGGACAAGACCCAATCCTAAGCCTAGCACAAAGATCGTGTAGTTCGTATGCTAAAGCTTTTCTAATGTCAAGTGTCATTTCCTTAGACCATGAGATTGTGCAACTCCCGGATACCGTAGGAGTGCTTTGGGTGTGCCAAATGTCACAACGTAACTGGGTGGCTATAAAGGTACACTACAGGTATCTCCGAAAGTATCTGTTGGGTTGGCACGAATCGAGACTGGGATTTGTCACTCCGTGTAATGGAGAGGTATCTCTGGGCCCACTCGGTAGGACATCATCATAATGTGCACAATGTGACCAAGGAGTTGATCACGGGATGATGTGTTACGTAACGAGTAAAGAGACTTGCCGATAACGAGATTGAACAAGGTATCGGGATACCGACGATCGAATCTCGGGCAAGTATCGTACTGATAGACAAAGGGAATTGTATACGGGATTGATTGAATCCTCGACATCGTGGTTCATCCGATGAGATCATCGTGGAACATGTGGGAGCCAACATGGGTATCCAATCTGCGAGATGATATGATCTATGGCATATAGTTTGGTAACGCTGCTATGTGCTTGCTGTGCTCGGTCCTATGTAATGTGCATATCGACATCTATCAATCATATCTGATCCGTTCGTTAGGGTGTCGACACACTTGAAGGTTTAATGTGCTAGGGTGAGGCTTATAGGCGATATTCACTTCGTTCATATAATGTGTGTTAGTCTCCGAATGTTTTCTGGCGTTTAAACGTTTTATGTCCTCCAGATGAAGCATGAATCGCTCAGTGAGTCGATACTGTTATGCAGTTTCTTGAACATAGATCGGGTGGTTATACAGCCTATCATTTATCAATGTGCTGTGCGGGTACATGACTGTTTTTGGTTGCCAGGAACAAGTGGTTAGAGTTTATCACATCCACGGTCCATGATGTTTCTTACCGCGGGTGAACTCCAGTTGTGAGGGTATACCCACCAGTTAGTGGTGCTCACTAATTATGTGGATCATCAGGGTCATCGCTGCTCTTCATAAGGTAGCACTGTCCGTTGGGCTCAATGGTGTGGATAGGGGGCGAGCCTCTCAGTGTCTTGTGTCACCTCCCACCAAGGCCAAGGAGAGTGATGAACGTCTCGATTCGGGTCTGGTGAGCATATATCTCCTAGCGCATGGGTGGGGCAACCCTTACAGCGCCATTACGTTAGATGTGAGCCCCTCTGACTCATCCCATCTTTGTGCCGCAACCCCCTTGATTAGGGATCTATCGCTGGCCGTTACCTCTCCTTGGTGGGCGTGGAACTCATAAGGAGGTCGCATAGTTCTCGTGGCTACCTCCCTCTTGGAGTATAGTATACTTGGCAGGTTGGAGAGCTAGCGAATAGTAACGCTCCAATTGTACAATCTCTTTCTATTAGCAATGGTTGATGGTTTAACTTGACCAAACCGAGCGTGCGAAGGTCAGTAGCTCGTATCTCTCTACCTCATCCCTCCCTCTGCTCTTTGCGGGTTGCTTGGGCTGAAGCTCCCATCCCAGTGCGGGCACGTCATTCACTCTCCTCGACACAGGCCGCCGTCTTTATGGGGTGCTGCCTGAGATCGAGTCCTTCTCGAACTGCTCTACACTGTCCCCTTTGAATGGTACCATAATGATCATAGTTGTGGTACCTCTTGCTGCGTATAGTGGTTAGTTTGAACACGGATGTGTAGTCCGTCCGATTCATTTGACGGGCGTGAGGAGATCTTCTCTGATGATTTCTGAATAAGACAGAGGTATGACCTTCAAGTCAACCGTTACTATTTGTATGCTTTTCCGTTCTGTACGATCTACAAGTGCGTGTGGTTAGGCTGGCAGCTTTCCTTCCCTCATTGTGTTGTTTACTGCCGTTTATTTGGCTTCCTCGGTGATCTAGATAATTTGATTTCTTTTACATTCGGACAACAATGGCGATCCCAGTATTTATATGATCTTGTGCTCTGTGTAAGTCCCATTCACATCATACTTTTTACATGTCATGACGGCAGGGTCAAAACCCATGGAAACCCATCTCAATTCATCATCCATAGATATGTTCGGATCTTTTCCCTACAAGTATAATGGAAATTGTTGCGTGCATTAGTTCGGTTAACTAATAAATGTTGAAGTAGGTATTTAATAGGGGAGTGTGGAAAATTACTTTCTCCATGAACCAAGCAACAAAATTTTTACGTCCAGGGTTTCCATGACGGAGAAGAGTAAGTGCCTCCGCCTCAGTAGGAGGATTCACTCCCGTCCATTCCTCTTGAACGAAATCACTAAAAAAAGATAAGCGGTGTTAGACCGGGACTAAGTGAACATGAAACATGATGATGTGGAAGACATAAAGGAATGGTGTAGTGGTATTACCTCATCCACACTTCCTCAACTTCCTTGATGTTGTGCAAGATATAGAACATGAGGTCCTCCCACTCTTGTCGTGGCATGTTATAAGATTTCGAGGCCCCAGCCCTCCCACCTTGCGCGTTGAATAGATCGAGCCTGGGTTGATACTTGGGCTCTTCTATATTGTATCGAGGCACCTTGTTATGCAGATGGGGAACGTGGTCTGGATAGTATGATGTCCTGAGGTCTGACACCTCCTCTAGGATAACTGCCTCAGCTATGGAAGCTTCAATCTTAGCTTTGTTTCCACATTTCCGTCGGAGATGCTTGTTCTGCCTCTCAGGGCCGTACTGCCAGCGATTTTGCACAGGGCCCCCCAACAATACCTCGTTCGCGAGGTGCAGAATGAGATGTGTCATCGGAGTAAAGAAGCCTGGCGGAAAGATCTTCTCTAGCTTGACTATCAACTCCGGTGCCTTCTTATGCAATTTTTCAATCACCTCTTTACTTACTTCTTTAGCACAGAGCGTGCGGAAGAAATGGCTAAGCTCGGCAAGCACTCGCCAGACATGCTCGGGGACATAGCCTCTGAACCAGTCACCGGCATTATCCTCTATTTCATTGTAAGCGTGCTATCAGAAGACGCAGGTATCGACCGGAGCATATAAATAAGTCGCGCTCAATCGCTATACCTGAGTAGATTTTGTCTTTTCATTGGGCCCTGATTATCATCCGATAAGCAAGTTGACGCTCGGTATTGTTTTCGAGTATTTAAGAAGACTGATTACGCTTATACCCATATATATCGGTTACCTATGTACAGATCAAGTGGAATACATCAGCAGAGACCACTTTCTCTCTGTGCACCTAATCATCTTCAAAAGTTGATTTTTCAGCCAGACAGTAACCTTCTTATATTAATAACTAAAACTTAGATTTAAAAGAACAAAAAAAAAAGTATGTCACGCAGTGTAGGTAGCACACAAATAAGATTCTATAGAATGAATTAAAGCATGTATTATTATAGATTGAATTCCGAAGCACGCTGAAAACGGATTCAGCATACCTGATGTCTGAGGGTAGAGCTAAATGAGTAGCTCAGGGATAGAAACAAATAGAATTCCCTCAAGCTGCAACTACAGGATCGAGTAAATACAAACAAAAATAAATCAATACTGAGTAATAAAGAAATTAAAGAATAATAGAAAATTAAAAAATATAAATACAACTGTTAAAAGAGTACTTACTCCACGAGTTAGAAGGATAGATAATAGTAAAGTCTCACTCATGTAGTTGGTAATCAACTTGTGTGGACAAATCATATATCTGTTCATGGAGATGATCAATTATGTGGAACTCGGCGTGACTCCTGCTGATTGAATTATGTGGATTAACCTCGGATAGAGACTTGATTGTTCTTTTTGTCCTAGGCCTCGTTGCTCTTCGTCACTCTCCCTCGTTGTGTGCTCTTCGCTTTGATAGCTTTCTGCTGAAGACGTTGCCGTCGAGGTCCTGTCATAAGTAAACCGGCACCTCTGGCTACGTCAGCGTCGCATATCTCTTAGTCGTCTCAGTTGAATGAGTAGCCATCATACCCCTGCAGCGGATATAACTTATCATTCTCGTGATAATAGGCGCAAGATCCATCGTGAGGGATAAAGACTACTTGGTCCTGCCTTAGTACAGATCATAGAACGAGGTCATAATGGAGATATACTGGAAACAAGATCAAGATAAGCAGTGTGAGTACCGAGGGATGCCCTCTATCGATACGAATCGATGAGGAGGATCACCGGTGGGATAGTAAAATTTGGTTGGTGAGTAGTCGGGATCTCGGTGTCGCTGGTGGCAAACTGTACGTTTTACTAAGTGGATCAGCTTCGCCAGGCTGAGCTCAAGCCTCACAGTCTCACAAGCTCGGCTTGCCTGCTCAACTCAAGCCCAACACCCTTCTGTTGAGATGCCTTCATCGTAGATGGGTATCGTTTCTTGTGTCTGTGTAGCTTGTTGTTGAGTACCCGTCTTTTACTGACAATGTTCTTTAGGCTCTAAGTTACTAGTGTTATCAGACGATCAACACCGTTCCCTCTGAGCACGACTAGGGTTTCTAGACGCCTCGGACTTGATGTCGAACGAACTGATGATCTGCCAACGCCGAGGATGTTCTTCGCTGCGTGCTCTAATGGAAAGTTCGCCCATATGCATAGATGAAACAGGCTTCGAAAGCCTTACTTGCTTTCTCGGTATGAATATCCTAGACTACTTGTACCTTTTCGGTTGTGATTATGCATTTGGAGCATGATCTTGAGTTGCTTCCGTGTGTTTCTTTGACCCTACTTTGTTACTGAGTGAATGTATGTATGGCTTCTGGCCTTTATGGTACTTGTGAGTTGTAGGAGTTTTGTGATGTGGATGACATGGAACTCTATGCTAACTATGCGCAGGATTAAATATGGTGTTGATACTGATTGAAAATTGCGTTCGGCTATTGAGTCGGTGCGATAGCAGATCTTAGTTGTTTATATCTTCTCTCGCATAGCCTGTTTCTTGATGGGACTGATGTGCGTCTGTAGTGTTCTCGAGCCATAGCAGTCTGTTAACAGCACGGTTGTTCACGGAGTCCTAGCTCAGACTCGCCGTCCTGACTCGCAGGAACACTTTGACTGGGCGGGCAATTGTTCAACTTGCTTCTGTGGTTCGTCCTGGTATGAATAGTTCGCCATGCAATGTCAACGGCATGACATCCGGACTGTTCTCTGCCAGCTGCTACAGCCTGCGAAGATTATTTCCCTGGCTGCTTTATGATTCCCGTAGTTCGTACCATGGTCTAAGCTACAGCTCCGGGAGAATCAACTACGTACCAAGCTGAATTGGTGATGAAAAACGGACCTACTAGCTCGATAGCGGGTCCTGTATGCCCTATATATAAAAAGGCCACTGTTGAACACTTTTTGCTTTGTTCCACGAGTAGCGATGTGTCTGGCCCACGGTTTGCTCCTCGCTCTCGGATGATGATGATGCTACGAACATGCATAGTTTCCATAGTACGTGAGCCACAGGCGCAAACAGATGCTCGGTGGTAAGGCCGACTCACCCGCTCGGGTGCCTAGGATACCGGACAACCAGGGTAGAGAAGATATGAGCGGATATTACGTGAGGCACGCAATGTAGATATGAAGTGTTTGAGGCCCGCGCTAAATCGATGCTGATCTAGAGATCGGGTCCCTGTACAGCGTAGTGTTTGGCATTGCGGAGTCTGACTTGCCTGGTAGGTTCATTGAGCCAAACATGGTACCATATGTCGATGTCAGTCTATAGAAATCTTTAGTCTAATATGCTGGGAATATTGATCATCGTGCTGAGGGGACGTAATGGATCTTTTTATCGTGCCTGCTTACTATTTAATGCCCTCTTGATTCTGAGTGACTATTTCCCTTGCTCATCTCACGATGGCGTCTTGAAGGACTTCGCGCTTCTCTTCTTCTATTCCTGCGTATACATGTTACTAATCTGTGTCAGCTATAGATTGTGTTACAACGTTCAGCATATATTCCTACTGTCATTTCCCCTTTTTCGTATGTGTAGCCATGTTGATCACATAGGAATACGTTGTTATGATTTTTTTGTAGTTGTAATTGTTCGTAAACTGATTGTGACCTTATTCTCTCATCTTTTTCTCTAGCATGTGTTAGCAAACCCTCTTTATTGAGTTGTGTGTCTCATTTGCTTCCCGTAAGTAAATTCTTATCGTTTAACTGTTGTAGATTGTGCGCTGTTCGGATGGCCATTTAGCATGTCAAAACTCTCTAATTGTGGTATTTACAATATGACCCGGAGTACTCTGAAGGACCTTTAAAGTGCGTACTCTCGATTGTGACGCCCTGCGTGTCTTATCTGTCTTATGTTAGTGCTCACACCTCACCGACCACCTCAGAGTAATGATCGAGACGTGTGTATCGTTAGGACTGTAGAAATACCCGCTCATCTCTCGATAAGACAAGTCAGTATCGACGTTAATCGATACAGCTCAATCAGTCTCTGCACTCACGTTCGGGGCCTTGCTCCTTTATAACCATAGAGAAGGCTTCTTATCGTATCTGAAACATCTTTTCATTTTCTTTATTGTGGACTCTCTCCATGAGGGAGTGCCGTTTCATGATTTTTGCTCTTTGAGTGATGTGCTGGAACATGCTTGTAGTATCGGCGTAGTTGTCCTATGCCCTCTATGCGGATGGCATTGTACGCTATTAGTTTCGCAGTTAGTCTGCGCCGGACTGGACTTGCTCTTTGGAATACTGAACTATCGCTTCTTTCATGCCTAGGATTCAACCGTCGTATCCTCAGGTCTTGACTGCAAGAGCTAGCCAGTTGACAAGGGATCTTCAGGCTATCTATTGCTGACTCCACGTATAGAGTACGCAAGTCATTAGAACTCGTAGACTAACTGCTGTATCGCACGCATATCAATACGAGGTTACTGATTAGCGAAGGACGGAGAGACATCAGGCACTTGTACAGCATGAAGGCGAGCTCTTTTTGCGTTTACCGTGTGGACTCTGGTCCCATTGCCTCTGGCTTCTGCACCTGGCGGTTGCAAGAGTTGCATTGTATAGGATTTGTCGCATTACATAGGATCGTTTGTCTATGCTCGAGAGATACTATACTGCAATAGCATTGGATCAGGATTTTGTACGAGTAATTGTGGTGAGCGCATCTCACCACCCTCCGTCGGTTCCTCACGTATTTCCATGGCACGAGTTTGTTGTTGCAAGGTCTTTCACTTCGCGCCTTTTTTGGCATCTACACTATCATTCCTTAGACGATCTCCTGTTCTCGTTCATCCTGTTGGAACTTCCGATGCCGATTACTGGGTGATTGATTGTTCTTTGAAGTGACTGACTACGAGCGCAGCGGTCCTAGGTTGGTACGCAAGTAGTAGCCTATGTGGAAGTGTTTTCTTATGTCTCTGCTGTGTGTGACTTGATGAATAGTATGACTGTTGTGTGCTGTATCGACATCCGCTGAATGGGTTGTAGACAATCTAGAGTTCATTCTAGGAGCTTGGAATGCCTCCGATGAGATGTAATGTCTTTCACCGTAGTTGTACTCTAGCCTGGGCTTGTACTAAACTATGTACAGTGTGTATGACCAATGGTATATATATGGCAGTTTCTATATTACCATGTCGTGCAATGAACATCTTAGCATTCCATGTTATCCATTACATTCTGCACTTCCTTGCTAAGTTGTGCCATCCTTATCTAAACCGTTATCTTGTTTTCTCCTAGGATGGTCAACACCCGCAGCAACCCTGCTGCCCCGGAGCAGGGGGAAGCCAGTGCAGCTAGGGGTGAAAATCTGCCTCACCCGCCTTCCCTGGCCGAAGTGATGCTGGAGGCGGAAAGAAACAAGCGTGAGACTAACCGCCTGCTGGAGCGGATTGAGCAGAACACTGCACGCCATCCGCGAAATGACTTGGTGTCAATCAATGACTTTATCAAGATGTACCCACCAAAGTTTAACCATTCCGTCGAGCCCCTCAACGCGGATGACTGGCTTCACAGCATCACCCACAAGCTACATTCTGCCAACGTAGCCGAAGCTAATAAAGTTACTTACGCTGCCTACCATCTCGAAGGCCCTACTAGCCTCTGGTGGGAAAAATTTGAAGCTATGCGCCCAGTCGGCCAAATCACTACTTGGGCTGAATTCAGTGAGGCTTTCCGTGAGCATCACATTCCGGAAGAACTCATAGATCGTAAGAGGGAGGAGTTCTGCAATTTCACCCAAGGAAGACTGACTGTGGATGCATATAGCCGTGAATTTGGGAATCTGGCATGTTATGCTCCTGAAGAAGTATCTACCGACGCTAAGAAGCAGGCAAGGTTCCGCAAGGGCCTTAGCCCTGAGCTTCGCTGTGATCTTCGTCTGCACGAGTGCACATCCTTTCAGAAGTTGGTCAATAAAGCCATCAGCACTGAGGCAGGCCAGTCTGACTATGACGCTTCACGCAAACACTCACGTGATTTTGGCTCTTCATCCGGCTCTGGAGCTCAGAAGCGCCGGGTGTGGATCCCAAGCACGGCACTGCCACCCAGGTTCATTCCGAGGCCATCCTTTGAGGCGCCTCGTCCCAACCAGCAGTTTGCACCGCCCAAGCCCTATGGTGGCCCCGCTGCTAATGCTGCTCCACGCCCCAATGTGGTGACATGCTTCAAGTGTGGAGAGCCGGGTCACCATAGTTGAGAGTGTCCCCAGAACAACCCCAATCAGACTGGGAAGTCCGTTGGCCGTGGTAAGCCAGCGGGAAAGACATTCTACGCCAAGCCGGTCACCACTGCACGTGGCCATGTCAACTATGTCTCAGCCGAGGAGGCTCACGAGGATCCTAATGTCGTCCTTGGTACGCTCCTTGTTAACTACCATCCGGCATCTGTTCTTTTCGATATTGGAGCATCTCATTCATTCATATCCGAGAACTATGCTCGATTGCATAACACGACATTCTGTGACATGCCCACTTCCATGGTAATTCAAACTCCGGGTTCCAAATGGCAAACTTCTAGAGTAAGCCATGGGAACGAAATTCTTGTCGATAGACTTGTCTTCCTTGCATCCTTAATAGCTCTCAAGTCCTCGGACATAAACATCATCTTGGGTATGGACTGGATGTCAGCTCATTATGCTAAGATTGATTGTGCCACTAGAACCGTTCAACTTACTAATCCATCGGGCAAGACAGTCAATGTCTTAACTCGAGTGGCCAAGCGCCAGCTTTACTCCCTAAATGCCAACCCCCTTCCAGACCTTGAGGATGTTCCGGTAGTCCGGGACTTCCCGGATGTCTTTCCTGAAGAACTGCCAGGTGTTCCACCTAACAAGGATGTCGAGTTCGTGATAGACCTTGTCCCAGGAACCGTTCCAATTTCTAGGAGACCCTACAAGATGGCACCCTTAGAACTAGCCGAGCTTAAGAATCAACTCGATGAGTCCTTGAAAAAGGGTTTCATCCATCCTAGTTCCTCTCCTTGGGCTTGCCCCGTCCTCTTCGTCAAGAAGAAGGATGGAACGGATTGAATGGTTGTAGATTACCGACCTGTCAACCTGGTCACCATCAAGAACAAGTATCCGCTTCCCAGGATCAACGATCTGTATGATCAGCTCGCTGGATCCTCAGTCTTTTCCAAGATGGATTTGAGGTTAGGCTACCATCAGATCAAAATCAGAAACGGGGACATTCCCAAAACGGCCTTTGTTACTCGTTATGGCCAATACGAGTACACCGTTATGTCCTTCGGTTTAACCAATGCCCCAGCTACCTTCTCTCGGTTAATGAACTCAGTCTTCATGGAGTACTTGGATAAATTAATCGTAGTATACCTCGATGACATACTCATCTACTCCAAGAATGAAGAGGAACATGCCGAACATCTAAGGCTGGTATTGATGAAACTTCGAGAGCATCGCCTTTAGGCCAAATTCTCCAAGTGTGAATTTTGGTTGCCAGAAGTGACCTATCTAGGCCATGTAATCTCTGGTAAGGGTATTGCTATCAATCCCGAGCGAGTTCAAGCCGTCCTTGATTGGACTCCACCTGAGACGGTCAAGCAAGTTTGGAGTTTCCTTGGCTTAGCGAGTTATTGTCGCCGCTTCGTCGAGAATTTCTCCAAGGTTGCTAAACCTCTAACTGAACTCCTCAAGAAAGATAAAAGGTTCGAGTGGACTCCACAGTGCGAGTTCAGCTTTCAGGAAATGAAAAGACGCCTGACATCTGCTCCCATACTGGTACCACCAGATTTCTCCAAGGACTTCATTATCTATTGCGACGCCTCGCGACAAGGACTAGGTTGCATACTCATGCAGGATCGTCAGGTAATTGCCTATGCTCACGGCAATTACACCCACATGAGGGAAACTATCCCACACATGATCTAGAGCTTGCAACTGTAGTCCATGCACTCAAAACTTGGCGACATTACCTCCATGGTAATCGTTGCGAGATCTTCACCGATCACCAAAGTTTGAAATATATCTTCACCCAACCAGATTTGAATCTCAGGCAACGACGTTGGGTCGAGTTGATCTCGGATTACGACTTAGGAATAACTTACACCCCGGGCAAAGCCAATGTCATGGCTGATGCGCTAAGTCATAAATCTTATTGTAACAACCTGATGTTACACCAAAGCAAACCACTTCTCCACGAGGAATTTCGTAAGCTCAATCTTCACATTGTTCCTCGAGGATTCCTATCCACACTGGTGGCGAAACCTACCCTTACGGATCAGATCATCAAGGCACAGAAGGTAGATCCGGGAATCTCCCGTATTAAGAGAAACATTAAGAAAGGAGTCACGAATCGTTTCTCTGTTGATGATCAAGGTGTTGTATACTTTGGAAACCGCTTAGTGGTTCCAAAGGCATGAAACCTGAGGCGGCTGATCCTTAAGGAAGCTCATGAATCCCATCTCACCCTTCATCCCGGTAGTACTAAAATGTATCAAGACCTACGCCAGAGGTTTTGGTGGACTAGGATGAAGAGAGAAATCGCTCAATACATTGCTAATTGCGACGTTTGTCGTCGTGTTAAAGCAGAGAATCAACGGCCTGCTGGCACCCTTCAACCTTTGGCTATTCCTGAGTGGAAATGGGATAAAATCAGTATGGATTTCATCACTGGGTTTCCCAGGACCAAGAGAGGGAATAATGCCATCTTCGTCGTGATCGACCGCCTTTCCAAGGTAGCCCATTTCCTACCTGTCCGTGAGAGTATCACCGCTAGCCAGCTAGCTGAGTTATACATCTCCCGAATAGTGTCACTTCATGGTGTCCCATTGGAAATTAACTCAGACCGTGGGAGTCTCTTCACCTCTCGATTTTGGGAAAGTTTCCAAAATGCTATGGGAACTCGTCTCTCTTTTAGCACCGCCTTCCATCCTCAATCAAGTGGTCAAGTAGAGCGAGTCAATCAAATTTTGGAAGATATGCTCCGAGCTTCTGTCATCTCATTCGTAATGGGTTGGGAGAATTTCCTTCCATTCGTGGAGTTTGCTTATAACAATAGTTATCAAGCTAGCTTGGGCAAGGCTCCTTTCGAAGTTCTCTATGGACGAAAATGTCGAACGCCTCTTAACTGGTCAGAAACCGGGGAAAGACAACTCTTTGGCCCGGATATGATTCAGGAAGCAGAAGAGCAGGTTCGCATTATTCGTGAGAAATTGAAAACAGCCCAATCTCGTCAAAAGAGTCAATATGATCGTAAAGATAAGCTTATGACTTATGAAGTCGGCGAGAAGGCTTACCTTCGGGTTACTCCGTTAAAGGGAACCCATCGTTTCGGTATCAAAGGCAAATTGGCTCCTCGTTACATCGGACCCTTTCGCATTCTTGCTAAACGAGGAGAAGTTGCCTACCAATTGGAACTACCTTCGCATCTTTCCAGAGTTCACGATGTCTTCCACGTTTCTCAACTCAGGCATTGCTTCACGGATCCTATCTGTGGAGTGGACCATGAAACGCTTGATTTACAAGATAACCTCTCATATCGGGAATATCCCGTTCATATCCTTGATCAAGCCGAGCGTACCACTCGACGTCATAATACCAAGTTTCTCAAGGTTCAATGGTCACACCATTCCGAGAAAGAAGCCACTTGGGAAAGGGAGGATCTTCTTCGACTCGAGTACCCCACCTTCTTTCCGGAGGATCCTAAATCTCGGGACGAGATTATTTTGAGTGCGGGTGATTTGTCACACCCTAGCTAGTTCAAGCATTAGAGTGTGCATCATGTTTAAATTCCTCTTAAATTTGAAATGGGGAAGACAGAACCCCCAGCACCCCCCCTGGAACAACTAGGGTTTACTAAAAACTTTTCCAATGAACCTGAAGTGCCCTTCTAAAAAGCCCACCCTTTTTGTTTTGGGTTAAAACCTTTGACAAAAATGGTGCACATTTTTCTAGGACATCAAAGGTCATTGGATTAATCCTTATAGTATTTGCATTTGGGCATTTAAATGCTATAAAATATTTTAAATGCTCAAATAATCATAAACTAAAATGTTTGTTGTTGGATATATTTTAAGCAGTGGCCATGATTAATTTTATGATTTTTGGTAATGCCCTGGAATTTTTAATAAAGCCCTGAAGTTAAAGAAATAATAAATAAATAAACAGAAAAGGAGAGAAAGAACAGGGACTTACCTGGTGCAGCCCACCAGCCCACCCGGCTCGGCCCAGTCCACTGGCTCATGCCAGTCGTCCCCCTCCTCTCGCCAGGAGGACGAGGAGCGCGTGGCCGGTGCCCGCGGCCACACGCCGGCCACCTCCTACTTCCGCCGACGCCCTCGAGGCGTCCACGAGTGCCACGCCGACCCCCACGTCTCCCTCACTTTCTTCCCACTCTCCCCGTGGCCTCTCCCCCTCTCTGGCTCTCTCCCCATCTTCCTGCCGAGCGCAGCCGTCGCCGCCGACAAGCTTCACCGCAGCCACCGCCGTCCATTCGTTGCCCCGTCATGCCAGGAAGCTCCGCCATCGTCGACTACATCAAGTAGGCCGAGCCCCGAGCGCTCGCTCGCCCCGAAGACGCTGCACCGAGCTCGTCCTCAACTCCGGCCACCGGAGATCCCCTTCGCCGCCCCGCTGCCTCCAGCCCTTCCCCGAGCTCGCCGTTCGCTCCCCTGAAACCGATGTGAGCTCCGCCACCATTTGCCCCTCTCCCCGCGCTCTTCCGCGTCCTCTAACCACCTCTGCCATCGAAGCCGAAGCTTGCCACCGCCACCGCACGTCGCCGTCGTGGCCATAGCCACGTTGGGACGCCACCGAGCACGCCTTCATCTTCCACGCACTCGTAGGAGCCTGTAGCACCCCCGCACGCCCCTCGCCGTGCCCCCTAGCGACTAGCTCGACACCACCCGAGCTCCGGCCGCCGCCAAACACGTCGTCGGCGACGTTTCCGGCCACCCCAGCTCCACCCACTGCCACCACTCGACGCGGCTTCCTCCCCGCATCACGTAGATAGTCTCCGCCGCCCATTTGGTCGCTGGAGTGCAAATCCCGCACTGCTCCGCCGCGTCTGGCCTCGCCGGCGGCTAGACGCCGGCGAGTTTGACTCTGTTTGACCCCTGTGTGGGCCCATGTTGACCCCCCTGAGTCTATGACAGGTGGGGCCGGTCTGCTAATTAGTTTAGGATTAGTTTTAACTAATTTTAATTAGTTTAGTCACTGACATGTGGGCCCAGGCCCCACTGACAGCTAATTAGTGTTAATTTAATTCTGTCAATTAGCTGAGTCGCTGACAGACAGGGCCCACCAGTCAGGTTTGACCTGGCCAACCCAGTTGACCGCTGACGTCACACCTATGTCATGCTGACGCATTAATTCAATTACTGGATTTATTCTTTAATAGGAAATTCCAGAAAATAGCCAAAACTTCTAAAAATCATAGAAAATCAACCATAGCTCCAAATGCAAAGATTTATATATGAAAAATGATCAGAAAAATTCAATCTATCCATCTGTAATGGTTTCATGCATGACAAAACAAGTTAACCTTGCTGTTTAAGAAGAATAAGATAATGCACTAATAAGGCCATGGTAAATGAGCTAACATTTGAATCTTTCATTCAAATGAGTTCATTCCATCCTGTTTTAGCTTGCATTAGGCCAAGACACATTCATTTTGCCATGTCATAGCATGCATCATACTGTTGCATATTGTCATGTGTTGATTATGTTCGGTGTATCAATCATGGTAGGTTCTGCCTCCAAGGATAACCCCGAGTATCCGTCTGAAGGGCAGTACCCTACTACCACTACAATAGGCAAGCAACCATTGATCATTCCGATACAAACCCGTGTTCTTGCTTCTGCTCTTGTTTACTGCATTAAGACAACGTGATTCAAACTGCTGTGTGCTACGGTAGTTGAACCCTTATCCTCTGCATGACCTGTCATTGCCACAGTAACTAGCTGATACCCACTAGCATGTGTAGGAGTTGATTGAGCCATGTATGTGATTCCTACCTTGCTATGCCTACTATGCTTAGAGTTGTGTCAGGTCTGGTCCATCTGGGTGATGGGCTAGAGTGAAATGGTTATATCGGTAATGTGAGGGATGTGATGAACATGATTTGGTAAAGGTATCGATGAGAGGCCATGTAGGAGTACATGGTGAGTTGTTTCATTGAGGCCGTCCATAAGAACTGAGATCTGTATGTGGGATTTAAGATGCAGTTACTACCATACATTGGGCCCGAAACCAATGGACCCTCTCGGCTTCTTATTCACCCTAGTACTCTGTCCAGGAGTTGCAAATAGTTTCTGGTGTTTGTAGGTTATGTGTTGGCGGCCGTGCGTAGCGCTGATCCTAGGGGTGGGCTATGTTGCGGTAGATACACCGTGGCACGGTATACCGAGTCGCCTGTTTGGTGTCTTGGGAACCCTGTTCACATTGTTCGGGGCCGTATGTGGAAACCTCGGCCGGACTCCCTGCGGATGGAACCTGGATAGGCGATACACCTGGACTAGAGACTTGAGTGTTTGGGTAGGCCGTGGCCGACACCCTCGTTGGGCTTCCGCTTGAAGGTTGCCGAGTACATGTCATGTAAACGGCGGTAAGTGGTGAAAGCGTGTATGAAGAAGTACACCCCTGCAGGGTATAAAACTATTCGAATAGCCGCGTCCGCGGTAAAGGACTACTTGGTTGCCTATACAGTTCATAGACAAGTTAATGGTTACTACTAAAAGACTCAAGATAAGTGTGAGTACCGAGGATGGCCCTCTCGTAGGATCATGAGGGAGGATCCCCGGTGGAGTATTGTGTTGGTGAGTAGTGGACTCGTGTGCGAAAACTATTTTACTAGTGGAGTTCCGTAGGATAGCCTAGCCAAGAGTCAAAGCTGGCTTGCTGCAATAACCCCACCACCTTCTTGAGAATGAGCATGTATAGTAGGTTCTGTTGTAAGACTTGTTGAGTACCTTTGTACTCATGTTTGCTTAATTACTGTTTTCAGACGACAACACCGCCCCCTCCGATGGGTTCTACGTAGACCTTGATGTCGACGAGTGACTAGCCACCCAGGTGGTGATCCTGGCCATGGAGGGCCCTATGTAGATAGACAGGCTTCGAAAGCCTTCTTGCTTTCTAGTGTCTGTATCTAGACTATTTACTTCCTCTTGTGCTTGTATGATTGTATGACTTGAGTGTTGGGTCGTGTGACCCCTACTTGTATGAACATGTTATGTATGGCTCTCTGGAGCCTTTAAATCAAGTACTTGAGTTGTAGAGTTTTGTTGTGATGCCATGTTGTATGTACTCATATCGGGCATATTGTGTGTATGATTGAAATGCTTGGTATGAGTGGGATCCGACAATCTAGTTGTTTATCCTTGGCAGCCTTTCTTATGGGGAAATGTAGTCTAGTGTTCCTCGAGCCATAGTAGTCCGCTACAGCCCGGTTCACCGGAGTCCTGCTAGCCCAGCACTACTGCTCAGGACACTTGACTGGCCGGCATGTGTTTCACTTCGTCCCTATGTCTGCCCCTTCGGGGAAATGTCACGCGGTGACATCCGGAGTCCTGCCTAGCCTGCTACAGCCCGGGTTCCCCGGACTCCTGTTAGCCCAGTGCTACAGCCCGGAATCACTCGCTGATGACCGACATGCTCGATGTGATTCATGTATGCCTGTCTCCATAGGCCTGTGCCGCTTTGGGTTCACGACTAGCCATGTCGGCCTAGGTTCTCTGTCATATGGATGCTAGCGACACTATCATATACGTGAGCCAAAAGGCGCAAACGGTGCCGGGCCATGGTAAGGCGACACCCGTGGGATACCGTGCGTGAGGCCGCAATGTGATATGAGGTGTTACCGGCTAGATCGATGTGACTTGGAATCGGGGTCCTGACAGGCCGGGCATGACCCAGAAAAGTGTGTCCGGCCAAATGGGATCGAGCATGTTGGGTTATGTGGTACACCCCTGTAGGGAAGTTAATCTATTCGAATAGCCATGATCTTCGGTAACAGGACGACTTGGAGTTGTACCTGTAAGTGCATCTTGTGCCACCCCTAGTTGGTTTTGGAGTATTGACGACAAACCTAGTTGAGGGACTAATGTGTTTATGAGAATTGCAGGATAACACAGGTAGAAGTCCCTCATTGATTCAGTTTTCCTACCAGAGATGACCCCTAAAAATGTATGAAGACATTGAATTCAAAGGCGGTATATGAAGATATTCACATTGAAGACTATGACAAGAGAAGACACTACATGAAGCCTATGGAGCTCGAAGACTTAGATCTTTCGTAGTTCTTTTTCTTTTGTATTGAGTCATAGGAACCACCGTACTGTTAAGTGGGGTCCAAGAGAACCAGTCAGACTGACTGAAGTGATGCCTAACCAAAAACCTATGTCTTCGAGTGAAGACTATGCGAGCGAATCTTGTCCAGAGTCGGACAAGTCAGCTTTGCTTGTAGCCCAAGTAAAGTTGCCGTGTGAGTTTGAAATCTGACCGTTGGAGCACGTGTCGGTTCCTTAGTGACCCAGGGTCATTTCAGACAAATCAGGTCGGGTTGCCAAGTGGCTATAAATAGCCCACCCCCCACAACCATAAACGGTTGGCTGCTCAGATTGAGAGTATGGCTTTTGTCGTTTGAGAGCAACCCACCTTGAAGCCTTTGAGAGAGAATTCCTTGCGAGGATAAAGCCCTAACCACCCAGAGCCAAAGAGAATTGGGCATCACTTAAGTCTTCTTGTCTGTGTGATCTGAAGACTTATTACACTTTAGGATTGTGCATCCTCCAGCCGGTTAGGCGTCGCGTTCTGAGCATCCAAGAGACATTGTGGATTGCCGGTGAACGAAGTCTGTGAAGGTTTGGGAATCTACCTTGAAGACTTACCAGAGTGATTGGGCGAGGTCTGTGTGACCTTAGCTCAAGGGGAATACGGTGAGGACTGGGTGTCCTGAGCTGCGTGTTCAGGACTGGGTGTCCGGGACTGTGTGTCCTAAGGTTTAAATACCTAGCCGCCCCAACCAGACGTACAGTTGTCACAGCAACTGGAACTGGTCCAACAAATCATTATCTTCAACGAGTCACTGGTTTCATCTTCCCTTCCCTTTACTTATTGTTGCTCCTTGTGAAGTCATTGTAGGTTTGCACTATCTTTTGTCTTCACTGAGTGACTGCAAGCTCTGTATGGCTTCATAATATCTTCCTACCTGATCCTTACTACATTTCTGCTATTAAGTCATTGTGCTTTCACTTCATTGAACACTTGACTATGGCTTGCCTAGTGTAGTCTACCTTCCGCTGCATGGTAATAGGTTTATTTCTATCGTTTGTCTTCATAACTTCCACGTTTTGAAGACTTTCATAAAAATCGCCTATTCACCCCCCACCCCCTCTAGTCGATATAACGCACTTTCAATTGGTATCAAAGCAAGATGCTCCCTTGTTCTGTGTGATTCGGTTTAACCACCTGGAGTTTTAGCTATGTCGACTGCAGGGATAATTAAAGTCTCCGCCGCGTGCCCCGTCTTCGATGGAACTGAATATCCCTACTGGAAGAATAAGATGCGCATGCATCTTGAAGCCATTGATGTCGACCTATGGTATGTCGTCGAAAACGGCGTTCCCAAGGCTGGAGAAGGTGTCATTGCTGCTGATGTCAAGAAATTTGTTCAACTGGACTCTACTGCCAAGAATATCATCTATGGTCACCTGACCAAAGGACAGTATGGCCGTGTGAGTGCTTTGAAGACATCTAAGCTGGTCTGGGACTGGCTCTCCAAGGTCAATGAAGGCATCTCAACCCAGAGAGATCAGAGAATCAGTGTCCTTCGCAACCTCTTCAACCGCTTCAAGCGAAATGACAATGAGAATGTCCAGCACACTTTTGACCGACTCACTGACATCACAAATGAGCTTCAAGCCCTCGGCGCTACTGAGATCACCAAACATGAAGTCGTCAAGACACTACTAAGATCACTTGATAGTTCGTTTGACATCCTAGCCCTGATGATTCAAGAACGTCCTGATTTCAAGACACTCGATCCATCTGACATACTTGAGAGGCTCAACACACATGAGTTTCAGCTTTCTGAGAAAAGAGATATCTACGGTCCAAACTATGGGCGAACTCGTGCCTTGAAGGCAAAAGCTGTCTCCTCATCTGAAGAAGAATCTGACAAAAGTTTTGATGATCCTGAAGACATTGGAAGAGAACTTGCTATGCTTGTGAAGAAGTTCCAAAAATTCACCAAGAAGAAAGGCTTCAGAAAGTCTTCCCGATCAAGCTCAAGGAATGATGAAGCTTCTGCTCACGACTACAAGAAGAAAACATGTCACAAGTGCAAGAAACCTGGCCACTTCATCTCTGAGTGTCCACAGTGGGACAATGAGAACAAAAAGAAGGAGAAGAGCAAGGAATATGACTCTGACGACAAGAAGAAGAAGAAATACTCAAAGTCTTCGTCCAAGTCTTCCTCAAAGTCTTCATCACACAAGAAGAGCTCATCTGGCAAGGCACGTGCCTTTGTTGGCAAGGAAATGGACTCAGAGGAGGAGTCCGCTTCTGAGGAGGCAGAGGTGGAGTCGGAGGAGGAGTCCGATTCAGGCGTCGCAAGTCTGGCTACAGCATACGTTGCCAAGTCCATCTTCAATACTGAAGACAATGACCTCGTCACCGACACCGATGCAATTGACAAGGACTACTCCGCTTCTACCTACTGCTTCATGGCACGCGGTGCCAAGGTAAACACACGCACTACTCACTATCAAACATCTAGTGACGATGACTCTGATTGTGATTCAAAACCCAGCTACAAAACACTTGCTAAAATTGCAACTGAACAGCAGAAAGCTATGGAACATATTCAAAAACTGTTAGACAGAAGCGATGATCTGTTAGGTGCTGCAATGACTCGATCTGAATCCTTAATTGAAGACATAAAAAATCTTCACGTTAAGTATCAGGAACTTGAAAGTCGTCATGAAACTCTCTCAACGACTCATGAAAAGCTTTCCTATGATTATCTTCAAAGGAAGCAAGATCTTGAGAAATTGAGAGCGGTTCATGAAGATCTTCAAAAGGAAAACGAGTCACTTCACTCCAAACAGATCAGTCCCGCTCAAGAAGGATTTGAACCACCATGTCTTAAATGCATTGAGCGTGATAATGCTACTTCTGTTACTGAATGTTCTACTGCTACTACTGTTGCAATATCTTCAACTGTTGATGTGGTAACTAACCCCTCTACTGAGGATACCACTGCTATTGCTGATGAGAATGCTAGGTTGAAGACATTGCTTGAAACAGGGATGTACAAAAGTCTTAAAGGGCATCGGACACTGTGTGATGGGTTCGTAAGGAAAATGAATGCTGATGGCTCTTACTGGAAACCTGAGCAGTACCCCAAAACCATGTGGGTTGCTGCAAAGGAACCTTCAGCAGACCCATCCAATCTATCTGGCTTCACTTGTGCTAACCCCATTATCATTGATGAATCCTTTGATGCAAACTATATACTGTTTAAGGATCAGAATGGTGAAGTGTTTGCCAGGTACATTGGTACTAACTGCAGGAATGGCCCACCTATGAAGAAGATCTAGGTTCCGAAAAGGTGTCTGGAGAATCTTCCTATGAATGTCATCATGACACCTCCCGTGAAGAAGACAAACCTCAGACCAAAGGCTTCATACGGTCCAAAGGCTTCATACAGACAGAGGACTCACCTGAGTCACACTAACGCAAATGTTTTGCACGGAAACCATACTCAGGCATATGAATATGAGAGAGGTTCATCAAACCGTCATGTTCATAAGACCAAGAACTATTCTGCTTATTCTTATGAGTACTATTGTCCGCCTGCAAGACTGTTTGCTAGGGCTCCAAAGCCAAAATTCTCAGATGCTGCACTTAGACTTATTGCTTCTCATCCACCCTTGAAGATGTGGGTGGCTAAGAAAGCTTAACTCTCTTTTGCAGGGAAAGGTCTCCAGCAGAAAACCAAAATCGTCTGACGCCATTGCTGGGGACCTTAAACATCTTGTAGGGTGCAAGATCAAATGCCCTAATGGTCTTACTATGTACTTCGTTCCTGAATCACTTGCTACTCTCCCTATTAGTCCTAATCTGGATCTAAGCTTTCATAACCCATTGGTTCGTCAAATGTTTTTGCTTCACAATGCTCTTGGTGAAGCCTATCCCCCTAACTGCACTGTAGGGTATGACACCAGCGTCTTCAGAATGGATTATTGATAGTGGGTGTACAAATCACATGACTGGCAAAAGAAGTCTTCTTATGGACTCAACCTTACGTCCATCCGACAAGAGCCACATCACATTTGCTGACACTGGTAAAAGTAAGGTATTGGGTCTAGGTAGAGTTGCAATCTCAAGGGATCAACACATGGACAAAGTCATGTTTGTTGAATCCCTTGGCTTCAACTTAATGTCTGTCTCAATGCTTTGCGATTTGAACATGATCGTAATATTTAGAAAATATCGTTGCCTTGTACTAATGGAATCTGACAAGTCTCTAGTGTTTGAAGGGTATCGAAAAGATGATCTGTACGTAGTAGATTTCTCAGCAGGACCACAGCTTGCCGTATGTCTTCTAGCAAAAGCTTCAGAATGTTGGCTCTGGCATCGGAGGCTTGGGCATGCTGGCATGAGGAACCTCCACACCCTTGCGAAGAAGAATCATGTCATAGGCATCGAGGGTGTCAAGTTCAAGAAAGACCACTTATGCGGTGCTTGTGAGGCAGGGAAGATGACGAGGGCCAAACATCCTTCAAAGACAATCATGACCACTACTCGACCCTTCGAACTGCTTCACATGGATCTTTTCGGTCCCACTCATTACTCAACTCTTACTACTACTGCATGCCTCTATGGCTTCGTTATTGTTGATGATTACTCTAGATACACTTGGGTGCACATAATCCTTTACAAGACTGAAGTGCAGGATGTCTTCAGACGCTTCGCCAATCGAGCTATGACCAATTATGGCGCCAAGATAAAGCACATCAGAAGTGACAATGGCACTGAATTCAAGAACACTGGCCTTGATACATATCTTGATACCTTGGGCATCACACATGAATTCTCAGCCCCGTACACGCCACAGCAGAATGGCATCGTCGAATGCAAGAACAGAACATTCATTGAGATGGCCAGAACGATGCTAGATGAATACAAGACCCCAAGAAAATTCTGGCCTGAAGCCATTGATACTGCATGCCATACAATCAATCGTGTTTATCTTCACAAGCTTCTGAACAAGACATCTTATGAGCTCCTTACTGGCAAGAAGCCAAATGTCAGTTACTTCAGAGTATTTGGCGCAAGGTGCTGGATCAAGGACCCACATCACACCTCAAAGTTTGCACCAAAAGCACATGAGGGTTTTATGCTTGGATATGGAAAGGATTCGCACTCCTACAGAGTCTTCAATCTCTTTCATTACAAAGTGGTTGAAATAGTGGATGTGCGGTTCGATGAGACCAATGGTTCACAAAGAGAGCAACTGCCAAATGTGCTAGATGAAGTTCCATCCAGTGAATCAATCAAGCTAATGGGAACTGGAGAAATTATACCTTCTAAAGCTCATCCTGAAGAAGAACTTATCATCTCAGCACCTGTTCAACATGAAGACAATGCTCAGCCTGAAGACATTCCTTCTAACAACGACAATGATCAGCAAGAGCAAAGTCTTCGCCCTGTACATCCTCGCGTTGCCAATGAAGTGCAGATTGAAAGAATAATTGATAGCATCAATGCACCCGGTCCACTCACTCGTTCAAGGGCAACTCAGCTAGCAAATTTCTGTGGGCACTTTGCATTCGTCTCAATAACAGAACCCAAGAAAGTTGAAGAAGCCTTCATGGAACCTGAATGGATTCAAGCTATGCAAGAAGAGCTTCAACAGTTTGAGCTGAATAATGTATGGGAACTAGTTAAGCATCCTGATCCATGGAAGCACAATAAATAGGCACCAAATGGATATACCGCAACAAGCAAGATGAGCATGGTCAAGTTGTCAGAAACAAAGCTCATCTTGTTGCTCAAGGATATACTCTAGTGGAAGGCATTGACTTCGATGAAACATTTGCTCCTGTGGCTAGACTTGAAGCCATACGCATACTGCTGGCCTATGCAAATCATCAGAACATACTTCTATATCAAATGGATGTGAAGAGTGCTTTTCTCAATGGCAAGGTTGAAGAAGAAGTGTATGTTGCACAACCGCCTGGCTTTGAAGATCCAAAACATCCTGACATGGTATACAAGCTCAACAAGGCATTGTATGGCCTCAAACAAGCCCCTCGGGCCTGGTATGACACACTCAAATACTTCCTGAAGAGCAAAGGCTTCATACCTGGTTCCCTAGACCCCACTCTCTTCACGAAGACATATGATGGTGAACTGTTTGTGTGCCAAATATATGTGGATGACATTATCTTCGGCTGCACCAATCAGAAGTACAGTGAAGAGCTTGGATATATGATGCAAGAGCAATATCAGATGTCCATGATGGGAGAGCTGAAGTTCTTCCTCGGTCTTCAAATACGACAACAAAGCAACGACATCTTCATATCTCAAGAGAAGTATCTCAAAGATTGCCTGAAGAAGTTCGGTATGCAAGACTGCAAAGGCTTCACAACACCAATGCCAGCCAAACATCATCTGGGTCCCGACGACAATGGTAAAGAGTTCGATCAAAAGGTATACCGCTCCATGATTGGTTCTTTACTTTATCTATGTGCATCTAGGCCAGATATTATGCTTAGCGTTTGCATGTGTGCTCAATTTCAAGCGGCACCAAAGGAGTCGCATCACTTAGCTGCGAAGCGAATTCTTTGATATTTGGCTCACACCCCAACTCTAGGATTATGGTATCCAAAGGGCTCAGAGTTTGATCTGGTTGGATTTTCGGATGCTGATTATGCTGGTGACAAAGTTGATCGCAAGTCTACATCAGGCACATGTCACTTTCTGGGACGATCACTTGTATGTTGGTCTTCAAAGAAGCAGAACTGTGTATCTCTCTCCACTGCTGAATCTGAATACATTGCTGCTGGATCTTGCTGCGCTCAGCTTCTGTGGATGAAGCAAACACTCAAGGACTATGGCATTCATCTGAAGCAAGTGCCACTTTACTGCGACAACGAAAGCGCCATCAAGATCGCCAACAACCCAGTTCAGCACTCGAAGACAAAGCACATTGAAATTCGTCATCACTTTCTTAGAGATCATGTTGTGAAGGAAGATATTGATATCATACACGTCAACACTGAAGAGCAATTGGCAGATATCTTCACCAAGCCCTTGGATGAGAAGAGATTTTGCAAGTTACGGTGTGAGCTAAATATCCTGGAATCCTCGAATGTCCTGTGATCAGGCACACATCCTAACCCTTATGCATATTGATGACTTAGATGTGCAACACACGAAGTAAAGTATATCTTCAATCAATAAAGACATACATTCTAAGTGTGAATACATTAATGTGGAATTTGACTTCGGAGCGCCACGATAATTGTGCGCCGTGTCTGGGTCTAATACTTCCTATACGGTGGGTAACGCCACCACCAAATGTTCTATTTTGAAGTGTTTCACTCATGGCGTTACCTTGCAATGTCTTCACATTTGGTTTGGCTTCGATCACAACATATCTTCATGATTATCTTCACTATGTTGATTATATAGATATATATATATATATATTAGTGTTCTGTCCTCTACAGCATTCACTTATAGCTATGTCTTCATTGTTGAATCTTTTGAACTAAGTGAATGTGATCGGACCCTAACCTCTCTATGCTTTCTATCTCAAATTCTATCTCTCCAAATCATATGCATTCTATTGAAACTGTCAAATGTCTTCTCTGCGTCCTTGTCAGCAGAAGATACAGAGACAACCATTAAGTCCGTTTTCAATGCTCATTCCTCCACATGAAACCCGGAGAAGTAGGAACGACCACCCGACAATCCAGGCGTGCGTGGGACGTGGAACAAACCCCAAAATTCCGCATATTGGCCACGTGTTCCTCAGATGCGAATCGCCAGGGGCACCTGTGTAATAGCGCAGTGCCGCCCATGTACCTATAAATACACACTTCACAGCGGTCATTATCTCTTCTTCCACTCTCGCACGAACCCTAGCGCCACCGCTAGCCCTCGACGACGCCGTCGACGAAGCGCTTCGCTGCCGCAACCTCTCCGACGCCGTCTTCACGCCGACCGCGGACATCGTCCTCTCCGCCGTCGCCGTAGGTGTCCTCCATCGCCAAGTTAGGGCACGGAAGATCGAACTGCTCGGCCTCATCTTCCACTTCGTCTAGCAGTTCTTAGTGTGGTAAATAAAACTTCCTTTTTACAGCACCGTTGATCCTATGGATTTGTCACTTTCTACCACAAGCAGTTTCTATTCACACAAGTTAGATCTCTCTCATACTGCATCTCATAACATGCCTAGTATATTCACTTATGCTTTTACAAAGTAGTTAGATTCCTCACTTGTACTGATCTGTGGATTCGTACAAATCTGGAACCAACTCCTTATCTATGAGTGAATGTCTTCGCAAAATGAGGTCAATGTCTTCTAAACTGATTTATCTTCAAAATCTTCTGAGAATGTATATGACCTCTTCCCCTTCCCTCGCACCTTAATGCTGTCACAGGTACATGTCCGTGGGAGAATCCTTTGGTTCTCATAGTCTGCATTCATTTGCAGAATTCTTACAGCATCACATTAATTCTCCCGAAGCCAGTTCCTGTTGGTCCAGCAAGCGAAAACCTTTGAAGCCTTTGAACGTGTTGAAGCCTTTCAAGTTAAAGTTTATGGCTTCAGAGAAAGCAGCAAGGAAGGGTGGCAAAAAGCGTCATGGAGAAACATCCAGAGATCTGCCAGATGAACTCTCAGAACTGTACAAGACAGATCCTGAAGAGGATTACAATCAGCGCAAGACCCGAATCCAATGGATTCGAAGATATTGGGCAGAACAATGGTTCAAATACCGATTTGTAACCCAAGAATATGCTGAGAAAAATGCCATCAAGAGACCGTGGGGAGACATCCAATACAAGAATCTTCTACCCAGGTCCAGAGATGAAGCCATTGCTCAAGGCATCTATCCCTGCATGGTCCATGGGCCACAGCCAGCTGATGCACACCCATCGTCACTACTATGGTGTCATGACGACAATCTATTCAAGCACAACTTCCAGTTTGCCCAGAACTCAGCGAAGCAGAACAAGAAGACTTTGGGGTTAGACTTCAACCCTGGTCCCTCAGCACCAAGGGCAGATGGCACACGAGATGCAGAACCCAATGTCATCAGTCCTTTCAACAACCTTGAAGGCCTCATCACCCGCATCTTAGTTCTAGGGACTGCAGTGAATGAGCCTGCAGCTGACGCTGAATCAGAAGAAGCTCCTGCAGCGCCGAAGACAAAGAAGATGAAGAAGCCTAAAGCTTCAAAACCTGCCCCCTCACCAAAAATCTCAAGGGCGAAGCCACTGGCAACTGCACCTCCTGAAGACAGTGTGCATTCCGAAGACTTATCTCGCATCTCCAAGCCCCAGAAAGTCAAGATGCCTCTGCCTCACACCGGACAAGAGCTAACTGCTGCTGCCATTCTGCGCAATGACGACATTGATCTGTCAAGTGATGAAGATCTAGCAGATGACACTCTTGAGCAACTCATCAAGAGCAAAGAAGAAGCAGAAATCTTTAATGATCTGCCTCTCTTTGATGTGACCATCATCCACAACTTCATTGACGAGTGGTTTGACACACCAAACATCAGCTTTGAAGATCTGCAGCTACCAATTGGCCTCAGTGTCGCCTTCCAAGGCGCCATTGCTTCAGAACTCGCTATTGCCCAGCGCATTGTTGAACTGAAGCAAAAGATTGACTATGAAAAGGCTCAGTTCAAGAAGCATATGGCCAAGCTCAGCGTGCAGGAAGTGAAGAACTTCAAGAGTATGATGCACGAGCTCAAGGAAGCCTTTGTAAAGAAACGTGCAGAAGCTCAGGGTTCGCGTGAGCGCATGAAGACTCTGGCTGACAGATGTGTGCAAGCCTATAATGAGGCTGAGATGCGCAAGGCCCTTGGGCGTCCTGGCATCGACCCTAGGATGGCCGCAAAGAAGAAGAAGAAGCCTGCTACGGCTGAACCTGATGCACCAAGGCAGGAAGCAGTTCCTATTGTCTTCCCAACTAAAATGACTGGCTCGAAGCCAAAAAGCCGGTCAATAGCTTCAGAGCTCAAGAAGACAAGGACTGCTGAGGCTGAAGCCAGGAAGAGGAAACATTCTGAAGCCTCTCCAACTGCCCCCTCCAAGAAGAAGAGGAAGACCAAGAAAGATTGGGCTACTCCCATAGAGCCCTTGATAGTTGAACCCATTTCTATGGTCTATCCTGAAGCTGAACGCCAACTGACTATCCATGAGCCTGCTTCCACTCATGAAGCTGAAGACTTTCCAGCAGCTGATCCCATCGTTGCTGAAGACATTGGTCAACATGATAATGTAGAAGATGGTGCAGTCCTTCCTCAGAACAGCGAACTCATCAGCATTGGTCGTCCACTGACGCCAATTGCACAGGATGCTTCATGGGCGGATCGCCCACAAGAGGAAGAAGACTTTGAGGCCCAGCCCACTCCAACTCCACAGGCGTCGCCCGCGTTGCGCAGGCTTCGCAAAGGTCCAAGGCCTCAAGTCTCTGCTGAAGACAATCCGGCTGCATCAGCCGCAGAAGAAGAAGTCCCACAAGTTCCCACTCCCCTGTCCCAACAAGAAGCAGTTCTCAAGGAGAACGTGCCTTTGACCGACCCTCCAGCTCGTCAAGTGGAGGATGAAAATCTTGCGGCTGCCACAACCACCAATGAAGCTAATGTGGAGCCCTCCCCAACGGAAAAAGAAGACAGCGAAGCCACTGATCCCGTCACTTCTATTCCTGAGTCTGCTGCCGGTCCATAGTTCGACGATCATGTTGAGCACAGGCCTCAGGTACAGAAGCCAATCCCAAGATTGCCAAGGTTCCTAGGTCCTGCAGCAGCACCTGGCTCCTTCAATATCAATGGCTTCAGGGCAGACAACACATTCTTCGATAGCTCCAGGAACCCCTACTCAAGGGAAAGGATATCATCTGATCGGTTCTGGAGCTATCCTCAGCGAAGCTATTACTCATGCATTCTTTACAACCAAGGTCCATCTTCCCACACAAGCGCCTTGACATTGAAGCCATAGCTGGTTTGCCCTGTCTGGAAGAAGCTTTGGATTGCTTCACGGAAGTTGGACTGCTGTCGTTCGTTACTGACCAAGAGCATTGGAATGAAGAGCTGCTGCTCCAATTCTATGCCACACTTCACATCCGCGGGTATAGCAGAGATCCGAAGACTAGGGTCCTGGAGTGGATGACCGGAAATGTTCATCACGAAGCCAATGCATTTGACATCATTGAGCTCACTGGTTTGCCCACTCCTGGCGATCTCTACGAGCATGGCTGTCAGCTGCATAGTGAAGCTATTGAGAGCATCTTTAAGAGGCCGGAACCTGATATGAGTCAGATGCTCAGCATGATGAAGCCATTTCCCCAAGATGCTGCTTATCCAACAGAGTTCTTCGTTGAAGACCTTGAGTATCTGCCACGAACCATCTATCACATCATCAGGCGAACTCTCTGGCCCATCAAAGGGCACTCTCCAAATGTCAAGCTTGAGGGTGCAATGAAGACTTTGGTCTTCTATATTCTTCATGGAAAATGCTTCAATGCACAGGACTTACTCATCCGCCAACTTGCTGCATCGGGCTCTGATCTGTTTGGCTTGAAGTTCTACGCCCCATGGGTAATGCGGCTAATTAAACTTCACTCTGATATCTCATATCAGCCATCTGCTCGCAATCATAGGATTTTTCTGCCTGATGTGGATATCTCTACTAAAGCCATCTATCCTGAGCCTGCAAAAGAACCTCTAAGTCTTCAGAATGCAGAGCATCAGAGTTTCTCACAGAACATTGAAGGAGTTGAAGCAGTCACTCGGGTGTATCCTTTGGCTGGCACTACACGTGCACCACACCCTGTGTCTACTGAAGCCACTGATAGTACAACTGCTCCAAGACCCAAGAAGCGCACTCGTGTTCTCAACGACCGAGAGCTTCTTGTGGCTCTTCATCAGAAATAGGATAGGCATCATGACTGGCTGAAGCATCAGATGAAAAGCCTCTTGGTGGAAGTTAATCGCATTCGCAATCTTGCCACCAAGAATGCCTTCGTTGCCCATGAAACCTGTCACCGTACATGGAAAGGGCTAACGATGATGTGTTCTGAAGATGATCTCCAAGAGGATGGCTTCACTGAGCGATTCAAGTTTGACTCCACACCTCCTCGAAGAGCTGTGCTGCTAGGAACTCCACCCCTTGAAGACTCTGAGTTCTCTTCATCTGCTGCAATAGTGACTGCCAGAGTTATCGAGGACGAAGATGATGCTACTTCACCACCACCTCCTTCAGCACACGTCAACTCTGCTCCAAGCTCTTCAACACTGCCAAACACCACCAACGACCCTGCTACTTCACCTACTCCGCATGGGAACGAGTAGATGCTTTATGTCTTCAAACCTTTTTGGTCCTTACTGACAAAAGGGGGAGAAGCATATGAGGTTGATAGTCTTCAAGCGGGTCCATATGGGCGGGTGCTTTATATTTTGCTTCGTGCTTACAACTCTCGTTTTGCTATATTTGGTTCTTTGAGTTGTAACACTTAAACTCGATGGTCGTCTGCTACTTATCTGCCACTTTGTTTTGCGAGGATAAATTCCGCATGTGCGACGATAAATTCTGCACTTAGATCATTCTGCAGACGTCCATTTTCCATTATGCATGTCATTATCTTCATATACTTTCACATGCATAGTGGATTGTCATCATAAGTTGAAGTGGATCTCCACAAGTACAACCTGCCATGTGCATTTGCATTCCAAAAGCAAATTACCTATATGCACATCTTCAGGGGGAGCCCTTGCAACTTATGAAGACAATTCCTTATCCTTTACAATTTCACAGATTATATTCCCCATTGAAAACTTCAACTAGTTTGTCATCAATCACCAAAAAGGGGGAGATTGTAAGTGCATCTAGTGCCACCCCTAGTTGGTTTTGGAGTATTGACGACAAACCTAGTTGAGGGACTAATGTGTTTGTGAGAATTGCAGGATAACACAGGTAGAAGTCCCTCATTGATTCGGTTTTCCTACCAGAGATGACCCCTAAAAATGTATAAAGACATTGAAGTCAAAGGTGGTATATGAAGATATTCACATTGAAGACTATGATAAGAGAAGACACCACATGAAGCCTATGGAGCTCGAAGGCTTAGATCTTTCATAGTTCTTTTTCTTTTGTGTTGAGTCATAGGAACCACCGTACTGTTAAGTGGGGTCCAAGAGAACCAGTCAGACTGACTGAAGTGATGCCTAACCAAAAACCTATGTCTTCGAGTGAAGACTATGAGAGCGAATCCTGTCCAGAGTCGGACAAGTCAGCTTTGCTTGTAGCCCAAGTAAAGTTTCCGTGTGAGTTTGAAATCTGACCGTTGGAACACGTGTCAGTTCCTTAGTGACCCAGGGTCATTTCGGACAAATCAGGTCGGGTTGCCAAGTGGCTATAAATAGCCCACCCCCCACAACCATAAACGGTTGGCTGCTCAGATTGAGAGTACGGCTTTTGTCGTTTGAGAGCAACCCACCTCGAAGCCTTTGAGAGAGAATTCCTTGCGAGGATAAAGCCCTAACCACCCAGAGACAAAGAGAATTGGGCATCACTTAAGTCTTCTTGTCTGTGTGATCTGAAGACTTATTACACTTGAGGACTGTGCATCCTCCAGCCGGTTAGGCGTCGCGTTCTGAGCATCCAAGAGACATTGTGGATTGCCGGTGAACGAAGTCTGTGAAGGTTTGGGAGTCTACCTTGAAGACTTACCAGAGTGATTGGGCGAGGTCTGTGTGACCTTAGCTCAAGGGGAATACGGTGAGGACTGGGTGTCCTGAGCTGCGTGTTCAGGACTGGGTGTCCGGGACTGTGTGTCCTAAGGTTTAAATACCTAGCCGCCCCAACCAGACGTACAGTTGTCACAGCAACTGGAACTGGTCCAACAAATCATTGTCTTCAACGAGTCACTGGTTTCATCTTCCCTTCCCTTTACTTACTGTAGCTCCTTGTGAAGTCATTGTAGGTTTGCACTATCTTTTGTCTTCACTGAGTGACTGCAAGCTCTGTATGGCTTCCTAATATCTTCCTACCTGATCCTTACTACATTGCTGCTATTAGGTCATTATGCTTTCACTTCATTGAACACTTGACTATGGCTTGCCTAGTGTAGTCTACCTTCCGCTGCATGGTAATAGGTTTATTTCTATCGTTTGTCTTCATAACTTTCACGTTTTGAAGACTTTCATAAAAATCGCCTATTCACCCCCCCTCTAGTCGATATAACGCACTTTCAGTACCTTGACCTTATGACAACTAGAATAGGATACTTAATAAAACACACCCTTCCAAGTGCCAGATACAACCCGGTGGTCGCTCTCTAACAGGGCGACGAGGAGAGGATCGCCGGGTAGGTTTATGCTACACGATGCTACTGGGTGAACTTACCATCCACTCTCTTCTTCTGCTGCAAGATGGAGGTTACCAGAAGCGTAGTCTTCGAAAGGACTAGCTATCCCCCTCTTATTCCGGAATTCTGCAGTTCAGTCCACATATGATAGCCTTATTCCAGTTGATACCAATGCATACATATGTAGTGTAGCTCCTTGCTTGCGAGTACTTTGGATGAGTACTCACGGTTGCTTTTCTCCCCCTTTTCCCCTTTCCTATATCTGATTGCTACGACCAGACGTTGGAGTCCAGGAGCTAGACGCCACCGTCGACGACGACTACTACTACTCGGGAGGTGCCTACTACTACATGCAGCCCGCTGACGGCGACCATGAGTAGTTTAGGAGGATCCCAGGCAGGAGGCCTGCGCCTCTTTCGATCTGTATCCCTGTTTGTGCTAGCCTTATTAAGGCAAACTTGTTTAACTTATCTATGTACTCAGATATTGTTGCTTCCGCTGACTCGTCTATGATCGAGCTCTTGTATTCGAGCTCTCGAGGCCCCTGGCTTGTAATATGATGCTTGTATGACTTATTTTATTTGTAGAGTTGTGTTGTGATATCTTCCTGTGAGTCCCTGATCTTGATCGTACACGTTTACGTGTATGATTAGTGTACGATTGAATCGAGGGCGTCACAAGTTGGTATCAGAGCTGACTACCTGTAGGAATCCCCCTTCCACACTCCTTGGCCGAAGTCGAGTCTAGACATTACAAAAACTTTTACTAACGTGGTTGTGTGCCTTACGGGCCCACGTTGCCATCTAGGTGGTATTAGGATCTTTTACTCCTCAATCCTTACTCTGGGACTCTGAACTCTCTCCTACTCGGGTTAAACGATTTTACTAACCCTAACACTAGGATCCCGTGACCACGTTCACCCCAAAGTTGGATAAGCCCTAGCTATTCATTAGACTAGTATATTGAACATTATCCACACTGTCAGTTGACTCCTTTGAAACATCTTTGTTTTCAGATGGAACCCACGAGACAGGTCGTGCGCCATACGACGGCCATTGGTGCCTCAGGATCACCTGCTGTGTTGGTTGAGATGATGACCTATCTGGGTTATCACTGGCACCCTGAGTACACCGTCTATGAGGAGTATCAGGACTTCAACCAGGAGCAGTACCGTGCCATCGTCCACCTCTACTCTCGGGAGTATGACTCCACTACCGTGTTGCACACTGCTCATGGTGTTGGAGTGACTATCGATATGGCGGTCCACGATGATGCTTATGCTGCTCTAACACGTCTTCGTGGAGAGTATCAGGAGTTGGACACCTCCCCCTTCAGGCACATTGCTATCGCATCCGATGTTGGTGCGGAGGGATACTACATTGCTGCCTACTCCACTGTCACCCGAGAGCCCTTCTACCATCAGAACCTGGTTCTGCATGCTGATGGGCTGGATAGAGCTAACCGAGCTCTTCGCCACGAGCTGTACACCACCCGTCAGCATCTGTATCATGCTCTAACGCTGTTGCACCCCTCTGTCGCGTTCTACGATCTACCCTGCCAGGACCGTGATGCCCCAGGGCGTCGGCTGGCCAGATGTGGGAGGCTACTCTCCCGCACTTGGTCCTCTCCTGCCACCTGCGCATCGGGTTCCACACCAGAGTATCCGCGGACCCAGGCTACTCGCGTGGAGGTCTTCCCTTCGCATCACTACCAGCTGTCAGGCTACACCTACCTCCACAGTTCCTCTTGGGACTGATGTAGGCTTGCTTGTTAGTGTTAGATGCATCCGTCGCGAGCCTGCGTGCCGCCTATGATGTATTAGTCTATGTACTGAACTCTGTGTACCGAACTCTATGCATGATCACTTTTGTAAGATATGTCAACTACTATGCAGTATCTATCGTGTTCCTTTCATTATGCATGTTTCATCATGAATGATTCTTGCCCTTGCAATTTCTCGATGCTGAACTACCCCTGTTATATATTAGCAGGATGGTTAGACCAGGTGGTCGTGCTCGTGGTGGCAACTTCCCACCACCACCTGAGTACATGGCTGGTATGATCCAACAGCTTGAGATGAATCGTCAGTTCATGGAGAATATGATGGCTCAGTTTCCTCGCCCCAATATGAACCAGCAGCCAACCCCAGTAACTCTGCAGGATTTCATGCGCCTGAACCCAACTGTGTACCTCAGCTCAACTCAGCCTCTGGATGCTGATGACTAGCTCCGTGACATCACCTATGAGATGGTGTCTGCTAATGTAGCCCCTGCCAGCTATGTCACCTTTGCTTCCTTCTTCCTGAAGGGACCCGCAGCTCAATGGTGGGACAGCCACAGGCGTACTCTGCCAGTTGGAATAATCATCACCTGGCCAGACTTCCAATCTACCTTCCGTGCTCGCTTTATTCCTCAGGGAGTCATGGACCGTAAGAAGCGCGAGTTTCGCAACCTCACCCAAGGCAACAAGACTGTTGAAGCTTATCAGCGGGAGTTTCTTGACTTGTCCCGCTATGCTGAAGAAGACATCGCAACTGATGCACGCAGACAGGAGAAGTTCCGTGATGGCCTTCAAGATGATATCAAGCTCGCACTTCTAGTGCACGACTTTGCTGATTTCGCCACCCTAGTGAACAAGGCCATCAATGTCGAAACTGGTCTGCAGGAATACCAGAGCTCTCACAGGCGCAACTGTGACACGGGCTCATCTTCGGGCCCGTCCTCGCAGAAGCGCAAGATATGGATTCCCAACAGCATGTACCAGCCGAATGCACCTGCCCCAAGGCAGACCTATGCTTCACCTCGTGTTCCTGCTCCTCCAACTAGGCAGCCAAGACTTCCAGCTCCACCACCACAAGCTCCTGTTCCCACTCCCAATAATGGTCTGTGCTACAAGTGTGGTCAACCAGGTCACCGTGCTAGGGATTGCAATCAGAACCAGAATCAACTGGCCCTCCCAGCAACTGGTCGTGGAAGCAACCAGCCCCGCAACAACCGTACCAAGTCTTATGGTCGTGTTCATGCCAACCACGTTGATCTCAATGAAGTTCTAGACCAGCCCGCTACCGTGATGGGTACACTCCTCGTAAATTTAGCACCAGCATCTGTTTTATTTGATACAGGTGCATCACATTCATTCATGTCAGAGGATTTTGCATTCATGCATGGCATTAAAAGCGAGGACCTGAACACTTCGCTATTAGTACACACTCCCGCGGGCCAATGTCGGAGCTCCATGATTTGCAACGCGTCCCCGTTGAAATCGAAGGACTAGAATTCCTTGCCTCTCCCATCGTACTGAAGTCTTGTAGCATCGACCTCATTCTAGGAATGGATTGGTTGAAAGCGCATACTGCTTCTATAGTTTGCGCCACTAAGGTCGTCCATCTGCTACACCCTTCTGATGAAATAATTGCTTACCAAGCTCATCTAGTTCAGAACGCCGAGGCACGTCTTTATGCCTTGAATGCGTTGAACGCTGCACCACTCGAGGGCATTGAAAACATTCCCGTCGTTCGTAAATTCCAAGACGTCTTCCCAGAAGAACTTCCAGGGATTCCCCCTGCTAGAGCTGTCGAATTCATCATCGACTTGAAACCCGGCACCACCCCTATAGCCAAACGACCCTACAAGATGCCGCCACATGAACTCATTAAGCTTAAGGAGGAAATCGACAAATCTCTTGTCAAAGGTTTCATTCGCCAAGTTGCTCTCCTTGGGGAGCACCTTCTCTCTTTGTTAAGAAGAAGGATGGGACAAACCGATTAGTCCAAGACTACCGTCCTATAAACCAAGCTACCATTCAGAATAAATACCCTCTTCCTCGGATCAATGATCTTTATGATCAACTGGATGGCTCATCAGTGTTCTCCAAACTCGACTTGAGGTTGGGTTACCACCAGATCCATGTTCGTGAAGAGGACATCCCAAAAACCGCCTTCGTGACTCGGTATGGATCATACGAGTACACCGTCATGTCATACGGCTTAACGAATGCTCCCGCCACCTTCTCTCGTCTGATGAACTATATATTCATGGATTACCTCGACAAGTTCGTCGTGGTTTATCTGGACGATATCCTTGTATTTTCCAAGAACGAGGAAGAACATGCTGAACATCTTCGTCTTGTGCTGGAAAAGCTTCGAGAGCATCAACTGTATGCTAAGTATTCCAAGTGTGAATTCTGGCTCCCCGAAGTAACCTATCTTGGGCATGTCATCTCCAAGGATGGTATTGCCGTCAACCCTGAACGAGTTCAGGCTATTCTCAATTGGACTCCTCCGAAGAATGTCAAGCAAGTCCGAAGTTTTCTCGGTCTCGCCAGCTATTGCCGTCGATTCGTCGAGAACTTCTCCAAGATTGCCAGGCCCCTGACTAATCTGTTGCATAAGGGTGTCAAGTTCGAATGGACAGACAAGTGTCAAGAAAGTTTCCAGGCGCTCAAAGACAAGTTAACTTCTGCCCCAGTGCTTGCTTCACCTGACACTAAGAAGGACTTCGTCATTTACTGCAACGCTTCCCGTCAAGGATTAGGCTGTGTCCTAATGCAAGAGCGTAGAGTGATTGCTTATGCCTCTCGTCAACTGCGCCCTCACGAAGAAAACTACCCAGTTCACGACCTCGAGCTTGCTGCTGTCATTCATGCAATGAAGCAGTGGCGACATTACCTTCTCGGTAATCGTTGTGAAATCTTCACCGACCACCAAAGTCTGAAGTATCTGTTTACTCAGCCAGATCTGAACCTCCGTCAGCAGAGATGGATGGAGACTGTTGCAGACTTTGACGTGGGTATATCTTATACCCCCGGCAAGGCTAATGTGATGGCTCATGCCTTGAGCCGCAAGTCTTACTGCAACCACCTCTAGGTTCACAAAGTTCATCCCTCGCTTGTCGAAGAATTTAGAAAGCTGAACCTTCATATTGTTCCTCCTGGAGCACTCGTTCCCCCTCCCCCAGAGTTTCAGAAGATGAATCTTCATGTTGTTACTAAGGGTTCTCTAAATACCATGGCTGTCGTACCAGATCTCATAGCTGGTATAAAGACTATTCAAGGCTGTGAATCTGAAGTCCATAAGATTAAATGTCATCTAGCAGAAGGAAAGCCCTCCTTCTTCTCTATCGCCGATGATGGCGCCTTGTACTTCAAAGGCCGCCTAGTGGTACCACGTTCGAGGAAAAACCTGGATCAGACTAAAGGGGTTATGAAAGAAGCTCATGATATGCCTTTGTCTATTCATCCTGGTAGTACAAAGATGTACCAAGACATCCGCCAAAGATTCTGGTGGCCTAATATGAAGCAGGACATTGCTCGTTATGTTGCTGAGTGTGACGTTTGCCGCCGTATCAAAGAGAGCATCAAAAGCCTACTGGAACTCTGCAACCTATCTCTCTTCCTGAATGGAAATGGGACCATGTTGAAATGGACTTCGTCACTGGATTTCCCAAATCGCAGAAAGGTAATGATGCTATTCTTGTCGTCATTGACCGGCTTTCTAAAGTTGCACACTTTCGGGCGGTCAAAGAGACAATCACTGCTAGTCAGCTTGGTACTCTCTACATGTCCAGAATTGTTTCACTTCACGGTATTCCACTGGTTATCAGTTCAGATCGTGGCAGCTTATTCACTTCAAGATTCTGGGCAAGTTTCCAAGAAGCTATGGGAACTCACCTATCGTTCAGTACGGCGTTTCATCCTCAGTCGCAAGGACAAGTTGAAAGTGTCAACCAAGTTCTCGAAGACATGCTTCAAGCTTGTGTAATTTCCTTCGGCAAGAAATGGGAGGAATCTCTTCCATATGCCGAGTTCTCTTATAATAATAGCTATCAAGCTAGTCTGAAGATGTCCCCCTTCGAAGTGCTATATGGACGGAAGTGTCAAACCCCTCTGAACTGGTCAGAAACTGGGGAACGTCCACTCTTTGGTCCGGATATTATCCAACAGGCCGAAGAACAAGTTCGCATTATTCGCGAGAATCTCAAGACTGCTCAGTCACGTCAGAAAAGTCAGTATGACCGTCATCACCAAGACATGGTCTATCAACCTGGCGAAAAGGCTTATCTTCGAGTTACACCAATGAAGGGTGCTCACCGCTTCGGGATCAAGGGCAAGCTAGCTCCTCGCTATATCGGTCCCTTCACTATTCTCGAAAGGCGTGGAAAAGTGGCATATCAACTGGAGCTTCCGTCAAACATTTCTCAGGTTCACGATGTGTTCCACGTGTCACAGCTCCACCGTTGCTTCAAGGATCCAATCCGAGCAGTGGATCATGAAGTGCTCGAATTGCAACAGGACCTCTCCTATAAAGAGCATCCGGTCCGCATTCTCGACCAAGATGAACGCCGCACACGTCAGAAGGCGATCAAGTTCCTCAAAGTCCAATGGTCGAATCACTCTGAAGACGAAGCCACTTGGGAACGCGAGGACCGCCTGCGTGATGAATACCCCGCACTGTTTCCTTCTACCTCCTAAATCTCGGGACGAGATTTCTTGTAGTGGAGGAGATTTGTAACGCCCGGATAATTAGGCTACAGTAAAACTCTCTTAATGATGCCATGTCATCTTTGATTACTGTTGCTAAACTTTCGTTAGTTCAAAACGATTCAAAAAACAATTCAAAAAAATGGCAAACAATAAAAGTTTTCAAAAGTTAAATCAAAAATGTTCGGGCAGTGCCATAAATTGCATATTTAATTATGGTGTACTAAACACATTTTTATAAAGTGCCTAAGAATTTTAAAATGGATTGAAACAGAAAAGAAAAATAAATAAAAGGAAAAGGAAAACATAAAAACAAAAAAAGGGAAACAACCCCCCCCCCACTGGGCTCCGGCCCAGCAGGCCATTGGGCCACCCACCCGGCCGGCCCACCCTCCCCCCACTTCCCTTATCCACCCACCCGGTGGAACCCTAACCCCCACCGACGCCCCACTCGCTTCCCCACTCCCCCACGATCCCCTTCTCCTTCCCCATCGGGATCGGCCCGATCCCGTTGCCCCCCCCCCCGACCCCGGCGCGCCCGAACGCCGCCGCGCTGCCCCCGCCGTCGCCGGCGCCATCTTCCTCAAGCCGCCGTCCCACGTGGATCCGGTCTGGGCCCTCGACGCCCCGCGCCTCCCGTCGCCTCCCCGACCTCGTCTTCCTCCCTCGACGGCCTGCATCCACTCCGACGGGTCGTCCCCGTCGCCGTCCTCACGCACCGCTGCCTCGTACCCTACCTCCCGCGGTGAGGCCCTGGGCTCTCGCCCCCTCTCCTCGCGCTCCCTCCCCCGCGACCGTCGTCGCGCCTCGCGCGCTCCAGCGCCGCGCTCACCGCGGCCGGCCGCGCCCTGGCCACGCATCGCCCGGCCGTGCCCGTCGTCCCTGCTCGTGGTGCACGCCCCACCTGCCGAGCGCTCCCCCGCGCCCCCTGGCCGGCCGGTCCGTCGCCGCACCATCGCGGGTGACCGCACCGCCCGTGCACTCCTCACCGCGCCTGCCGTCCGTCCTGTCCCACCATGCCTCCCCCCCGCCTGACGCCGCCGCCACCTCTTCCCCTGCGCTCGCCCGCGCCGCCCTGTCGTTGCCTCGCCGACGCCACCGCCCCCTGTGCCGCTTGCAGTCCTGCTCGCCGCCCTGCGTCCGTCTTTGCCCGCCACGGCCGGCCGGCGAGTCCCGCCGAAGCCACGGCCTCGCCCCGGCGACCTCCACCTGCCCCTCGGGCTCACCCGCTCGGGCGCTAGCGCCCCAGCGCCTGTGCCCGTTGTGGCCAGGGCCGCTGACCACTGGGCCAGTGCCCCTGGCCCTATGGCATGTGGGGCCCCAACCCCCACAGAACATTTTTTTAAATAACAATAATAAAAATAAAATTAATTAATTAATTAATTAAAGAATTAATTAACTGAATTAATTTTGATTAATTAAACTAATCAGATAATTAAACTAATTAAACATTAGTTATCTAATTAACCTGGTTAGTTAATTAGCTAATTAATTAGTATGACAGTGGGGCCCACCCCCTAATTAATACTAATTAGATTAATTAAATTGTTTAATTAAAGTGTGTCACTGACCAGTGGGACCCACTGGTCAGGTTGACCAGTCAACTTTGTTGACTACTGACGTCAGCATGACATCATGATGATGTCATAAATCCAAATTTCGAATTAATTTAAATAATTAATTAAATTCCAGAAAATTAATAAAATCTTTAGAAAATCATATCTTTTAATCCGTAACTCGGATTAAAATATTTTCAACATGAAAGTTGCTTAGAACGACGAGACGAATCCGGATACGCAGCCCGTTCGTCCGCCACGCATCACTAACATAGCAAACACGCAACTTTCCCCCTCCGGTTCATCTGTCCGAAAACGCGAAACACCGGGAATACTTTCCCGGATGTTTTCCCCCTTCACCGGTACCACCTCGTACCGCGTTAGGGCACACCTAGCTTTACGCTTTGCCATGTCATGCATCGTCATGCATTTATTTGCATTGTATTTATTGTTTCTTCCCCCTCTTCTCTTGCTAGACACCGAAACCGACGCCGCTGCTACCCAGTACGACTACGGTATTGATGACCCCTCTCTCTTGCCAGAGCAACCAGGCAAGCCCCCCCCCTTGATCACCAGATATCGCCTACTCTTCTCTATACTGCTTGCATTAGAGTAGTGTAGCATGTTACTGCTTTCCGTTAATCCTATCCTGATGCATAGCCTGTCATTGTTGCTAATACTGTTGATACCTTACCTGCAATCCTACATGCTTAGTATAGTTTGCTTGTAATTCATCAGTGGCCCTACATTCTAGTCCGTCTGCCATGATATACTATCGGGTCGTGATCACTCGGGAGGTGATCACGGGTATATACTATATACTTTATACATGATACATGTGATGACTAAAAGACGGGTCGGCTCGTAGGAGTACCCGCGAGTGGATCTTTGTGGCGAAGCGACAGGGCAGGTTGAGACCACCTAGGAGAGAGGTGGGCCTGGCCCTGGTCGGCGTTTGCGGTTATTTCAAGATAACACGTTTAACGAGATCTTGGTATTTGATATGAGTCTGGCCACTGGCCTATACGCACTAACCATCTACGTGGGGACAGTTATGGGCACTCGACGTCGTGGTATCAGCCGAAGCCTTCCTGACTTCAGCGACTGAGCGGCGCGCGCCAGATTGGAACATAAGCCTGCTCTTGTATTAAGGGGGCTAGTTTTGCTTCCGGCCGCCCTTGCAACGTGCAGGTGTGCAATGGGCGATGGGCCCAGACCCCTGCGCCATAGGGTTTAGAGCGGCGTGCTGACCTCTCTATTGTGCCTAGGTAGGGTTGCGACGTGTTGATCTTCCGAGGCCGGGCATGACCCAGAAAAGTGTGTCCGGCCAAATGGGATCGAGCGTGTTGGGTTATGTGGTGCACCCCTGCAAGGAAGTTAATCTATTCGAATAGTCGTGATCTTCGGTAACAGGACGACTTGGAGTTGTACCTTGACCTTATGACAACTAGAATCGGATACTTAATAAAACACACCCTTCCAAGTGCCAGATACAACCCGGTGGTCGCTCTCTAACAGGGCGACAAGGAGAGGATCACCGGGTAGGTTTATGCTACACGATGCTACTTGGTGAACTTACCATCTACTCTCTTCTTCTGCTGCAAGATGGCGGTTACCAGAAGCGTAGTCTTCGAAAGGACTAGCTATCCCCCTCTTATTCTGGCATTCTGAAGTTCAGTCCACATATGATAGCCTTATTCCAGTTGATACCAATGCATACATATGTAGTGTAGCTCCTTGCTTTCGAGTACTTTGGATGAGTACTAACGGTTGCTTTTCTCCCCCTTTTCCCCTTTCCTATACCTGATTGCTGCGACCAGACGTTGGAGTCCAGGAGCCAGACGCCACCGTCGACGACGACTACTACTACTCGGGAGGTGCCTACTACTATGTGCAGCCCGCTGACGGCGACGAGGAGTAGTTTAGGAGGATCCCAGGCAGGAGGCCTGCGCCTCTTTCGATATGTATCCCTGTTTGTGCTAGCCTTCTTAAGGAAAACTTGTTTAACTTATGTCTGTACTCAGATATTGTTGCTTCCGCTGACTTGTCTATGATCGAGCTCTTGTATTCGAGCCCTCGAGGCCCCTGGCTTGTAATATGATGCTTGTATGACTTATTTTATTTGTAGAGTTGTGTTGTGATATCTTCCCGTGAGTCCCTGATCTTGATCGTACACGTTTACGTGTATGATTAGTGTATGATTGAATCGGGGGCGTCACACGTAGGTCTGAAGTAAACTACTCACACATCACCGGAGAGGCCATGGAGTTGATGTAGAGGCCCTCCGTGATCAATGCCCCCTCAGGTGGAGCTCCAGAAAAGGCCCCAAGATGGGATCTCTCGGGTACAGAAGGTTGCGGCGATGGAATTAGGTTTTCATGGTGCTCCTGGATGTTTGGGGGATACGTGGATATATATAGGAGGAGGAAGTACGTCGGTGGAGCAACGAGGGGCCCACGAGGGTAGAGGGCGCGCCTAGGGTGGGTAGGCGCACCCCCTGCCTCGTTGCTTCCTCGGTTGTTTCTTGACGCACACTCCAAGTCTCCTGGATCACGTTTGTTGAGAAAATCACATTCCCGAATGTTTCATTCCATTTGGACTCCGTTTGATATTCCTTTTCTTCGAAACCCTAAAATAGGCAAAAAAACGGCAATTTGGGTTGGGCCTCCGGTTAGTAGGTTAGACCCAAAAATGATATAAAAGTGTAAAATAAAGCCCATTAACATCCAAAATAGATAATATAATAGCATGGAGCAATCAAAAATTATAGATACATTGGAGATGTATCAAGCATCCCCAAGCTTAATTCCTGCTCGTCCTCGAGTAGGTAAATGATAAAAGATGAATTTTTGATGTGGAATGCTTTCTAACGTATTTCTCAATGTAATTTTTCTTTATTGTGGCATGAATGTTCAGATCCGAAAGATTCAAGATAAAGGTTTAATATTGACATAGAAATAATAATACTTCAAGCATACTAACTAAGCAATTATGTCTTTTCAAAATAACATGGCCAAAGAAAGTTATCCCTACAAAATCAAATAGTCTGACTATGCTCAATCTTCACCACACAAAATATTTAAATCATGCACAACCCCGATGACAAGCCAAGAAATTGTTTCATACTTTTGATGTTCTCAAACTTTTTCAATCTTCATGCAATATATGAGCGTGAGCTATGGATATAGCACTTTATGTGGAATAGAATGGTGGTTGTGGAGAAGACAAAAAGGAGAAGATAGTCTCACACCAACTAGGCGTATCAACGGGCTATGGAGATTCCCATCAATAGATATCAATGTGAGTGAGTAGGGATTGCCATGCAACAGATGCACTAGAGCTATAAGTGTATGAAAGCTCAACAAAAGAAACTAAGTGGGTGTGCATCCAACTCGCTTACTCATGAAGACCTAGGGCATTTTGTGGAAGCCCATCATTGGAATATACAAGCCAAGTTCTATAATGAAAAATTTCCACTAGTATATGAAAGTGATATCATAGGAGACTCTCTATCATGAAGATCATGGTGCTACTTTGAAGCACAAGTGTGGAAAAAGGATAGTAACCTTGTCCCTTCTCTCTTTTTCTCTCATTTTTTTATTTGGGCCTTCTTTCTTTCTTTTTGGCCTCTTTTTTTCTTTTTTTTGTCCGGAGTCTCATCCTAACTTGTGGGGGAATCATAGTCTCCATCATACTTTCCTCACTTGGGACAATGCTCTAATAATGATGATCACCACACTTTAATTTCTTACAACTCAAGAATTACAACTCAATACTTAGAACAAAATATGACTCTATGTGAATGCCTTCGGCGGTGTACCGGGATGTGCAATGATGGATGAGTGACATGTATGAAGAATTATGAACGGTGCCTTTGCCACAAATACGATGTCGACTACATGGTCACGCAAGCAATATGACAATGATGAAGCGTGTCATAATAACGGAACGGTGGAAAGTTGCATGGCAATATATCTCAAAATGGCTATGGAAATGCCATAATAGGTAGGTATGGTGGCTGTTTTGAGGAAGGTATATGGTGGGTTTAATATACCGGCGAAAGTTGCACGATACTAGAGAGGCTAGCAATGGTGGAAGGGGGAGAGTGCGTATAATCCATGGACTCAACATTAGTCATAAAGAACTCACATACTTATTGCAAAAATCTATTAGCTATCGAAACAAAGTATTACGCGCATGCTCCTAGGGGGGTAGATTGGTAGGAAAAGACCATCGCTCGTCCCCGACCGCCACTCATAAGGAAGACAATCAATAAATAAATCATGCTCTGACTTCATCACATAACGGTTCACCATACGTGCATGCTATGGGAATCACAAACTTTAACACAATTATTTCTCAAATTCACAACTACTCAACTAGCATGACTCTAATATCACCATCTTCATATCTCAAAACAATTATCAAATATCAAACTTCTCATAGTATTCAATGCACTTATATGAAAGTTTTTATATTATAGCAAATTTCCATGTTGTTCCAAAGGACTCTCAAAATAATATAAGCGAAGCATGAGAGATCAATTATTTCTATAAAATAAAACCACCACCGTGCTCTAAAAGATATAAGTGAAGCACTAGAGCAAAAACTATATAGCTCAAAAGATATAAGTGAAGCACATAGAGTATTCTAATAAATTTCAAATCATGTGAGTCTCTCTCAAAAGGTGTGTACAGCAAGGATGATTGTGGTAAACTAAAAAGCAAATACTCAAATCATACAAGATGCTCCAAGCAAAACACATATCATGTGGTGAACAAAAATATAGCTCCAAGTAAAGTTACCGATTGACGAATACAAAAGAGGGGATGCCTTCCGGGGCATCCCCAAGCTTAGGCTTTTTGGTGTCCTTGAATTTTACCTTCGGGTGCCATGGGCATCCCCAAGCTTAGGCTCTTGCCACACCTTGTTCCATAATCCATCAAATCTTTACCCAAAACATGAAAACTTCACAACACAAAACTCAAAATAGAAAATCTCGTGAGCTCCGTTAGCGAAAGAAAACAAAACACCACTTCAAGGTACTGCAATGAACTCATTCTTTATTTATATTGGTGTTAAACCTAATGTATTCCAACTTCTCCATGGTTTATAAGCTCTTTTACTAGCCATAGATTCATCAAAATAAGCAAACAACACAAGAAAAACATAATCTGTCAAAAACAGAATAGTCAGTAGTAATCTGTATCTAACACAACTTCTGGAACCCCAAAAATTCTAAAATAAATTGCTGGACGTGAGAAATTTATCTATTAATCATATGCAAAACGAATTAACTAAATAGCACTTTCCAAATAAAAATGGCAGCAATTCTCGTGAGCGCTAAAGTTTCTATTTTTTTACAGCAAGATCAAAAAGACTTTCCCCAAGTCTTCCCAAAGGTTCTACTTGGCACAGACACTAATTCAACACAAGAAACACAACCAAAACATAGGGTAGATAAATTATTTATTGAATAAGAATAAGGAAAAATATTGGGTTGTCTCCCAACAAGCTCTTCTTTTTAAAGCCTTATAGTTAGGCATAAGATTTGAACAATGCTCACATGAAAGACAAGAATTGAAGCACAAAGTGTAACATCCCAAATTTTCAATTTGGAATGTTATACATTAGATCATCATGCATATCATATTTTATTTTGCTTTTGGTTTTGATCCTAGAAAATCCTAAGCAACTCAAGGACCCACGGAGAGAGTTGGGGATTTCGTTATTTACATATTTGAGTTTTCTCAAATTTTGTAAACAGGATCATTTGATTTTATTTATTTTATCATCAATTATTTCTATTACAAAAATATGAGAGAGGTAATAAAATGACTTTCCCAAAATATAGAAATATTGAAGATTTAATAAAAAAATCAAATAAGATTTATTTCGGAGTTTTTCGGTATTTTTAATTGAATTTAGGAAAAATAAGCATTTTTCAAAGTTGTATTTTGGGCCCACATAAATGTTCACTTTATCGGGCTTGATTTTAGAAACTCGGAAAAATTTATTTCATGATTTTTGGAGTCCGTTTAGTATTACTTTTTATTTTTCTTCCGAGCGTAATTATATAAAAAAACGAAACCGACTATGGGCCGTACCCGAGCGGGACTCCGCCCGGGGGCGCCTTTAAATAGCGAGGCACCCGGCGCCCCAGCCCATAACCGTGCCCGCGCCCGAAACCCTAGCCCACCGCCGGACCCGCCGCCGACTCGCCGGAGTTGCACGCCGCCCGAGGTTCGCCGCCGCCTCGACTTCCGTGTCGAATTTTTTTAAAAAAAAATATTTATTTTCTTTTTCGTCGGTTTTATTTTCGAATTTTTTTATTATTTTAATTATTTTCGGATTAGGTTAATTAACGATTAATCTGTTCATCGTTTTTCTTTTCGACGGATTTTCCGCGGTTATTTTCTGATCGCGATTTCTGATCCGATTTTCGTTTTAGTATAACTTGTCGCTCGTTTATCGGAATCAGGCGATTCAAGCGCCTGGAGTTTCGTCTCGAAACCCTCTTTCCGAATAATCAACTTCAACAGGTTTTTGCTACTATAAAATTTGACTTAGATCCAGATTACTAGAACGAAGTTGATTTCTTTCGCCGTTTGATTTATTTTGCTATGTTCGATTTGATTCTTTTTGCAAATCAGGGTTCTTAAGTTGAACTTTCTGGTTAGATCTTCTATTTGAGTTTTACCTGTGCATTAGATGAGTACTTATTGTATGCTTGTTTGTTTGTCTGCGATAGAATACCCGGAGTGCGCCGCCTGTTACTTTGAATCTCTAGGTTTCGCGGATCATCAGCAAGGCAAGTAACACTTTGATCATACCTTTTTCTACAACCCAGTTTTGTTACATTAGATCAATCCTCACACATTGCATGATTAGGATCTAATTAAATTGTGGGATGGGAAGTAGATGAGGTAGTACCTATTACCTGTTTATTATCAAACCTTTGGGAGTTACTTCTACGTTTGCTTATTATGCCATGCTATGCTAGTATACGTGGATTGGGTGAGTGATATCCATGACAGATGTGAGATTGTTAATTAATGGTTTATCTAAAGTGGCAACCTAAACACACATCTGGGTGGATTGAGGCACCTGGGTATTCCAGGACTTGCCTGTTTTTCTTTTGGACTGCCACCCAGGCTCAAAGGGATCATGAGATTATTCAGACTAGAAACTTCCGTGTGCAGCCACAAGCCATTATGGGCTCTGGCATAGTTGATTAAGTCGTGCGAACTCTTACAGGGTAGACTAGCAGATGTAGGGGAAAGTAGGTGTACCGGTCTATCCATCGTAAGGTGCTAGCATTTCTGAAAGACTGTGTCTTGGTCATCCGTTTCTCAAACACCATGTAGTGCGAGAAATCCAACGGAGGCGATCGAGTCTTGTGGGGAAAAGTGCGCAAACCTCTGCAGAGTGTAATAAACTAATCATGGTTAGCCGTGTCCCTGGTTATGGACATCTTGAGTATCTAGTACCTGGATTATCATGTGAATCTCAACATGTTACTCTAAAGTTAATTTTGTTGGGGTTTGTTAAATGATGATGCTTAATTGGGATTGAGAATGCTGTCAACCATTCTCAACGTTTAACAACCACCATGATAGTAATTAAATTTATTCCTTTGAAGTAGGGAAAAATTGGCTTTACGCAAAAACTGTAACCATAGAGCTTTCCACCAGCCAAATATGCATATAGTATAGTTGTTTCATTTCCATTACTCCCTATGTGTTACCTTGCCAGCATATTCCATGTGCTGACCCGTTCTCGGGCTGCAACGTTAATGTTGCAGACTTTTCAGACGACGAATAAGGAGTTTTAGGTCGTGGTTCTATACTCAGTGATGCCGTTGGAGTTGATGGACTCACTTATCTTCCAAGCCTTCCGCTGTTATCATTATTAGATGGCCTTAAGACATATTTATTGTAATAAGTTCTCTTTTGAGACACTCGATGTAATAAGTGTGTGATTGCTACTCTGCTATAAATCCTTCGAGTACTGTGTGGTGTCAGCATTACTGATCCAGGGATGACACCGGAGCACAGAGATCAGACTATTTGAGGTCTGGTCGCTACAGAGATGGTATCAGAGCACACGCTGACTGTAGGACACGACCACTAAGCTAAGAGACCTAGATCACTACCCACTCTCTTCTCTTCTGACTTCTCATCTTTTCTACTCTTTAGGATGGCGGATGCAAGGAACAAGTTCACACAACCAGATGAAGATACACCCTTTGGACGCCACTTAAAGGAAGTCACTAGATACCTGAACATAGGAGTACCAAGCTTCACGGGAACCTACAACGCCATTTTACCTGAAGAAGAGCGCTGGATGATTCAAGTACAAGTTCCAGGAAGGACGTTCATGCCAGTCACTGAGCCCATAGAGTTTTCTTTTGATGCACCAACTTGGAGGCTAGGAAAGAGTATGGAAGCTCACATCACCATGGGACGCATTGGAGAAGTCTACCGCAAGGACCTTAAGGATACTATGTACCAGATTTGTGGGCGCCGAGATGAACACTGGGAGATGATTGGCACCATGAAGGATAGATCAATCGCAGCTTTTATTCAGGAGTTAAACCAGCACATTCGACGACAGGAGAATCAGATGTGCGCAGACATGATATATCTGAAGAAGGCTAAGACTAGAATCAAGGAACTGGAGGAAGAACTCAAGGCTACACGCGAAGATTATGAAGAAGAAATTGAAGTATTGGTGGAGAAGAATGACGACCTGATCAAGAAGATTGGAATATTTATGGGAGGCCCGACACCAGTAGATGAAGACGAAGAACCCAAGGAGATTAGCCCGGAAGACTACATCATCATCGACGGCACCGACTCGGAAGCAGATAGTAGCAATGATGACTATGTTAATGAAGCAGGAGCAGATATCATGGAGTCTACAACCGTAGAATATTTCTAGTAGACCACCTCATCAGTAGTAGTAGTTCACCATGTAAATATAGTAGTCCGAGCACTTTTGCGATAGTTAGATCGATTGTATGCCTTTGTTTGTTTGAATGAAGTGAATTGTTTGCTTTTGCCTCATGTGCATATGGGTAGTGTTTTCTCTTTAGACCCCCTCTATTCTTATATCTCATCTTTTCTAAACCCTCAGATGCCTCCGAGACGTGACCCCGGATTTGCCTTTCCACCGGAGCTCACCCAGTTGATCCAGCAGTAGAACACCTTGATGCAGTTGCTAGTCCAGAATCAGAATCAGGGGAACAACAACAACAACCCACCACCATCACCACCACCTGTTGACCACTTAGACCGTTTTCTTAGGCTGAATCCGCCGGTGTTTTCCAGTAGCACCGAGCCGATAGTAGCAGATGATTGGCTCCACAAGACAGCTAGGGAGTTGACCACAGCAGGATGCAGAGATGCGGAGAAGGTGAAGTTTGCCGCACATCAGTTAGAAGGACCCGCAGCATCCTGGTGGGAGAATTTCACAACCACCTTCCCAGTCGACACTGTCACATGGGACCAGTTTCAGCAGGCTTTTCGTACTGCCCATGTTTCAGCAGGAGCAATGGCCATGAAGAAGCATGAGTTTCGTAACTTGCGCCAAGGAGGACAGACAGTTGGCCAGTATGTGGAGGAGTTTAGTAAGCTAGCACGTTATGCCCCAGATGACGTTGCTACGGATGCAGCTAAGCAGGAGAAATTCCTGGAAGGACTGAATGATGAGTTGAGTATGCAGTTGATGGTAGCCACCTTCAACAACTACCAGGAGTTGGTAGACCGTGCTCTTATGATTGAAGGGAAGCAGCAGCAAATTGAGAACCGCAAGAGGAAGTATGGGCATACCCATGGAGTAGGTAGCTCGCACAATCACAATGGCACCAAGAATGGTAATGGGAATGGAGGAAGCAATGGACAGAACCGCAACACCCCATCAACCCCAGCCAAGAGAGATCTGAGTCAAGTCACCTGTTTCAAGTGTTCCAAGACCGGACATTATGCCAATGAATGTCCTGAAGGCCAAAACGGCAATGGAAGCTCTGGAAAGAAGCCGAACCCTTTCAACAGGGGACAGGTGAACCACGTTAATGTGGAGGAGGTTGAAGCTCAGCCCGATGCAGTAATAGGTAAGTTTTTGGTTAAGTCATTTACTGCACTCGTTCTTTTTGATACTGGTGCATCGCATTCATACATATCAAGGGGATTTGTGGAAAAGTATAGCCTGCCCACTAGGGTTCTTAAAACACCTATGCTAGTAAGCTCGCCAGGAGCAGAGTACATGGCCGGACAAGGATGTTTTCAAGTGCCATTAAGTATAGGAAGGCATGTTTTCCCAACGGATTTAATTATTCTGGAATCCCAAGGTTTGGATGTGATTCTTGGTATGGATTGGCTGTCGATGTATGGAGGAAACATCGATTGCGCCAGTAAGACAATTTTGCTCACAACGCCAGAAGGAAGAAGGATCAAGTATGTATCCCGACATGCGCCAAACAGGACACAAGTAAATTCCTTATCAGGAGTTGTGCAGGAGGAAGTACCAGTGGTAAAGGATTTTCCTGATGTATTTCCCGAAGAGTTGCCAGGCATGCCACCGGATAGAGACATTGAGTTTTTGATTGAGCTTTTGCCAGGCACTGGGCCAATATCGAAGAGACCATATACGGGATGCCCGCAAAAGATTTGGTGGAAATTAAGAAGCAGATTAAGGAGTTACTGGATAAAGGTTACATTCGCCCAAGTTCTTCGCCTTGGGGATCACCAGTACTTCTAGTGGAGAAGAAGGATGGATCGTTAAGAATGGTTGTTGATTATCGAGGATTGAACGAAGTAACAATCAAAAACAAGTACCCTACCAATGATCAATGATCTGTTTGATCGATTGCAAGGGGCTAAAGTGTTTTCCAAGATCGATTTGCGATCAGGGTACCATCAGTTGAAGATTCGAGAGCAGGACATACCTAAGACAGCATTCACCACAAGATATGGACTGTATGAGTATACCGTTATGTCATTTGGACTGACTAACGCACCTGCCTATTTTATGAACATGATGAACAAAGTGTTTATGGAGTTTTTGGATAAGTTCGTCGTGGTTTTCATCGATGATATTCTGGTATTCTCAAAGAATGAAGAGGAGCATAAAGAACATTTGCGATTGGTACTTGAGAAGCTCAGAGAACATCAGTTATATGCCAAGTTCAGCAAATGTGAGTTTTGGTTGAAGGAAGTTGGATTCCTCGGACATGTTATATCCGGAGAAGGAATAGCAGTTGACCCCACCAAGGTTATCACTGTGACCAATTGGGAAGCACCAACAACAGTTGGAGAGATCCGGAGTTTTCTGGGACTCGCAGGATACTACCGGAGATTTATTGAGAACTTCTCAAAGATTGCGAAGCCTATGACGGAGTTGCTGAAGAAGGATACTAAGTTCAAATGGACTGAGGAGTGTGAGGCTAGTTTCCAGGAATTGAAGAAACGTTTGGTTACCTCACCAGTGTTGATTTTGCCAGATCAAACCAAGGATTATGAGGTGTATTGCGACGCTTCACGTCGAGGACTTGGAGCAGTGCTTATGCAGGAAGGGAAGAGTTGTTTCGTATGCTTCACGACAACTGAAGCCTCACGAATTGAATTATGCCAGCTTATGCAGGAGAAGAGTTTTCGTACGCTTCACGACAACTGAAGCCTCACGAATTTAATTATGCCACGCATGATTTGGAGTTAGCAGCCGTAGTGCATGCATTGAAGACATGGGAGACATTTCTCATGGAAATCATTGTGAGGTGTACACGGATCACAAGAGTTGAAGTACATTTTCACGCAGAAGGAGTTGAACCTCAGACAAGGAGATGGTTGGAGCTCATCAAGGATTATGATATGAGATTGCATTACCATCCGAAAAGCTAATGTAGTAGCTGACGATTGAGCCATAAGAGACATGTCAATACACTAATGACGGGAGAAATACCAAAGGAGTTAGCCAGATCTCGTGAGCTATGTTTGGAAATAGTTCCGAGAGGCTATGTAGCAGCATTGGAGATTCAGTCAACATTGATGGACAAAATCAGAGAAGCTCAGAAACTGAACAAGGAGATTGCTTCTATAAAGGAGAAAATGAGCCAAGGAAAAGCTAAAAGGATTTCGTGAGGATGAGCACGACACCCTATGGTTTGAAGACCGTGTTTATGTACCCAATGACCCGGAGATCAGAAAGTTGATTCTGCAAGAGGCACATGATTCACCGTATTCGATTCACCCAGGAAATACCAAGATGTATTTGGATTTGAAGGATATTTTCTGGTGGACCTGTCTTGACTTGTGCGTAGACTCTCCGGCAACGGTGCCAGAAATGGCTCGTTGTCGGGAGTCAAATCTTGACTTGACTTGGCGCGAATCTCCCCGGCAACGGCGCCAGAAATCCTTCTTGCTACCTCTTGAGCACTGCGTTGGTTTTCCCTTGAAGAGGAAAGGGTGATGCAACAAAATAGCGTAAGTATTTCCCTGAGTTTTTGAGAACCAAGGTATCAATCCAGTAGGAGATCACGCTCGAGTCCCACGCACCTACACAAACAAATAAGAACCTCGCAACCAACGCGATAAAGGGGTTGTCAATCCCTTCACGGTCATGTACAAGAGTGAGATCTGATAGATATGATAAGATAATATTTTTTTGTATTTTTATGATAAAGAGAAATAAAGATGCAAAGTAAAATAAACGGCAAAGGAAATAACTAAGTGTTGGAATATTAATATGATGGAACATAGACCCAGGGGCCATAGGTTTCACTAGTGGCTTCTCTCAAGAGCATAAGTATTACGGTGGGTAAACGAATTACTGTCGAGCAATTGATATAATTGAGCATAGTTATGAGAATATCTAGGTATGATCACGTATATAGGCATCACGTTCGCGACAAGTAGACCGAAACGATTCTGCATCTACTACTATTACTCCACACATCGACCGCTATCCAGCATGCATCTAGAGTATTAAGTTCATAAGAACAGAGTAATGCTTTAAGTAAGATGACATGATGTAGAGGGATAAACTCATGCAATATGATATAAACCTCATCTTTTATCCTCCATGGCAACAATACAATACATGTCGGTTCCCTTTCTGTCACTGGGATCGAGCACCGCAAGATTGAACCCAAAGCTAAGCACTTCTCCCATTGCAAGAAAGGTCAATCTAGTAGGCCAAACCAAACTGATAATTCGAAGAGACTTGCAAAGATAAACCAATCATACATAAAAGAATTCAGAGGAGATTCAAATATTTTTCAAAGATAAAGTTGATCATAAACCCATAATTCATCGGATCTCGACAAACACACCGCAAAAGAAGATTACATCGAATAGATCTCCAAGAAGATCGAGGAGAACTTTGTATTGAGATCCAAAGAGAGAGAATAAGCCATCTAGCTAATAACTATGGACCCGTAGGTCTGAAGTAAACTACTCACAGATCACCGGAGAGGCCATGGAGTTGATGTAGAGGCCCTCCGTGATCAATGCCCCCTCCGGCGGAGCTCCGGAAAAGGCCCCAAGATGGGATCTCTCGGGTACAGAAGGTTGCGGTGGTGGAATTAGGTTTTCATGGTGCTCCTGAGTGTTTGGGGGATACATGGATATATATAGGAGGAGGAAGTACGTCGGTGGAGCAATGAGGGGCCCACGAGGGTGGAGGGCACGCCCAGGGGGTAGGCGCGCCCCCTGCCTCGTGGCTTCCTCGGTTTTTTCTTGACGCCCACTCTAAGTCTCCTTGATCATGTTTGTTGAGAAAATCACGTTCCTGAAGGTTTCATTCTGTTTGGACTCTGTTTAATATTCCTTTTCTTCGAAACCCTAAAATAGGCAAAAAAACAGCAATTTGGGTTGGGCCTCCGGTTAGTAGGTTAGTCCCAAAAATGATATAAAAGTGTAAAATAAAGCCCATTAACATCCAAAATAGATAATATAATAGCATGGAGCAATCAAAAATTATAGATACTTTGGAGACGTATCATCGTCTCGCCATCTATTGCTTCTACGACTATCGCTACCGCTTAGTGATAAAGTAAAGCAATTACAGGGCGATTGCATTGCATACAATAAAGCGACAACCATATGGCTCCTGCCAGTTGCCGATAACTCCGTTACAAAACATGATCATCTCATACAATAAATATAGCATCATGTCTTGACCATATCACATCATAACATGCCCTGCAAAAATAAGTTAGACGTCCTCTACTTTGTTGTTGCAAGTTTTACGTGGCTGCTACGGGCTGAGCAAGAACCGTTCTTACCTACGTATCAAAACCACAACGATAGTTCGTCGAGTTAGTGCTGTTTTAACCTTCATAAGGACTGGGCGTAGCCACACTCGGTTCAACTAAAGTTGGAGAAACTCACACCCGCCAGCCACATGTGTGCAAAGCACGTCGGTAGAACCAGTCTCGCGTAAGCGTACACGTAATGTCTGTCCGGGCCGCTTCATCCAACAATACCGCCGAACAAAAGTATTGTTGGAAATATGCCCTAGAGGCAATAATAAATTGGTTATTATTATATATTTCCTTGTTCATGATAATCGTTTATTATCCATGCTATAATTGTATTGATAGGAAACTCAGATACATGTGTGGATACATAGACAACACCATGTCCCTAGTAAGCCTCTAGTTGACTAGCTCGTTGATCAATAGATGGTTACGGTTTCCTAACCATGGACATTGGATGTCGTTGATAACGGGATCACATCATTAGGAGAATGATGTGATGGACAAGACCCAATCCTAAGCATAGCACTAGATCGTGTAGTTCATATGCTATAGCTTTTCTAATGTCAAGTATCATTTCCTTAGACCATGAGATTGTGCAACTCCCGGATACCGTAGGAATGCTTTGGGTGTATCAAACGTCACAACATAACTGGGTGACTATAAAGGTGCATTACAGGTATCTCCGAAAGTGTCTGTTGGGTTGGCACGAATCGAGACTGGGATTTGTCACTCCGTGTAAGCGGAGAGGTATCTCTGGGCCCACTCGGTAGGACATCATCATATGCGCAATGTGACCAAAGAGTTGATCACGGGATGATGTGTTATGGAACGAGTAAAGAGACTTGCCGGTAACGAGATTGAACAAGGTATAGGGATACCGACGATCGAATCTCGGGCAAGTACAATACCGCTAGACAAAGGGAATTGTATACGGGATTGATTGAGTCCTTGACATCGTGGTTCATCCGATGAGATCATCGTGGAACATGTGGGAGCCATCATGGGTATCCAGATCCCGTTGTTGGTTATTGACCGGAGAACGTCTCGGTCATGTCTGCATGTCTCCCGAACCCGTAGGGTCTACACACTTAAGGTTCGATGACGCTAGGGTTATAAAGGAAGCGTGTATGTGGTTACTGAATGTTGTTCGGAGTCCCGGATGAGATCCCGGACGTCACGAGGAGTTCCGAAATGGTCCGGAGGTAAAGATTTATATATAGGAAGTCCTGTTTCGGCCATCGGGACAAGTTTCGGGGTCATCGGTATTGTACCGGGACCACCGGAAGGGTCCCGGGGGCCCACCGGGTGGGACCACCTACCCCGGGGGCCACATGGGCTGTAGGGGGTGCGCCTTGGCCTACATGGGCCAAGGGCACCAGCCCCAAGAGGCGCATGCGCCTGGGGAAACCCTAAAGGAAGAGTCCCAGCAGGGGAAGGCACCTCCTAGGTGCCTTGGGGGGGAGGACTCCTCCCCTGGCCGCCGCCCCCTTGGAGATTGGATCTCCTAGGGGCTGGCGCACCCCCCCCCCCTTGGGATCCCTATATATAGTGGGGTAGGAGGGCCTCTCAAACACACCTTTTGCCTTTGGTGCAGCCCCTCCCTCTCTCCCAAGTTCTTCTCCTCTTCTGCGGTGCTTGGCGAAGCCCTGCAGGATTGCCACGCTCCTCCATCACCACCACGCCGTTGTGCTGCTGCTGGATGGAGTCTTCCTCAACCTCTCCCTCTCTCCTTGCTGGATCAAGGCATGGGAGACGTCACCGGGCTGTACGTGTGTTGAACGCGGAGGTGCTGTCCGTTCGGCACTAGGATCATCGGTGATTTGAATCACGACGAGTACGACTCCATCAACCCCGTTCACTTGAACGCTTCCGCTTAGCGATCTACAAGGGTATGTAGATGCACTCTCCTTCCCCTCGTTGCTAGTTTCTCCATAGATATATCTTGGTGACACGTAGGAAAATTTTGAATTTATGCTACGTTCCCCAACAAGTATGACATGCTGGTAAGCAGTATGACTTGTATCGCCAACAACTCACTTGTGTTCTACTTAAACCTGGCTCGGATGCCACTGTTGGGTAACGCAGTAATTTCAAAAAAATTGCGCACACGCAAGATCATGGTGATGCACAGCAACGAGAGGGGAGAGTGCCGTCCACGTACCCTCGTAGACCGTTAAGCGGAAGCGTTATGACAACGCGGTTGATGTAGTCGTACGTCTTCACAATCGACCGATCCTCAGTACCGAACGTACGGCACCTCCGCGTTCAGCACACGTTTAGCTCGGTGACGTCCCGCGAACTCACGATCCAGTAGAGCTCGAAGGATAGTTTAGTCAGCACGACGGCGTGGTGATGATGTTGATGAAGCTACCGTCGCAGGGCTTCGCCTAAGCACCGCTCCAGTATGACCGAGGTGGATTATGGTGGAGGGGGGCACCGCACACGGCTGGGAGAGATCAATGATCAACTTGTGTGTTCTATGGTGCCCCCTGCCCCCGTATATAAAGGAGCAAGGGGGGAGTCCGGCCGGCTCTGTAGGGCGCGCCAGAAGGAGGAGTCCTCCTCCTAGTAGGAGTAGGACTCCCCTCTTTCCTACTCCTACTAGGAGGGGGAAAGGAAGGGGGGAAGGAGAAGGAAAGGCCCCCCCCTTCCAAGTCCAATTCGGACCAGAGGGGGAGGGGGCACGCGGCCTGCCCTGGCCGGCCCCTCTCTCTCTCTCCACTAGAGCCCCAACAAGGCCCATTAACCCCCGGGGGGTTCCGGTAACCCCTCCGGCACTCCGGTAAAATCCCGATTTCACCCGGAACTCTTCCAATGTCCAAATGTAGGCTTCCAATATATCAATCTTTATGTCTCGACCATTTCGAGACTCCTCGTCATGTCCGTGATCATATCCAGGACTCCGAACTACCTTTGGTACATCAAAACATATAAACTCATAATACCGATCGTCACAGAACTTTAAGCGCGCGGACCCTATGGGTTCGAGAACTATGTAGACATGACCGAGACACGTCTCCGGTCAATAACCAATAGCGGAACCTGGATGCTCATATTGGTTCCTACATATTCTACGAAGATCTTTATCGGTCAAACCGCATAACAACATACGTTGTTCCCTTTGTCATCGGTATGTTACTTGCCCGAGATTCGATCGTCGGTATCTCAATACCTAGCTCAATCTCGTTACCGGCAAGTCTCTTTACTCGTTCTGTAATGCATCATCTCACAACTAGCTCATTAGTTGCATTGCTTGCAAGGCTTATAGTGATGTGCATTACCGAGAGGGCCTAGAGATACCTCTCTGACAATCGGAGTGACAAATCCTATTTTTGATTTATACTGTGATGGGTTGGTTTCATTCTTTGCTCCATCATTGCATTTTACAAAGATTAAAAATTCTATATTTTTCTCTTCGCGAAACAAAAATTGATTAATGTTGCATGAGTAGTATTCTTACGAGGATTAAGATGGAGACATATCCCATATAGAGAAAAGTAACTTGTTAGTGTGGTGTCCTTGGAAACATGAACAAGATGTTGGTATTTGTCACAATAACATAGAAACATGAGATGGAGATATCTTTGGTTAAATATTTAAATAATTGTATTTTCCCAATACGTTAGGAAGATGGATGAATGAGGTCAGTTTTTGGAGTTCATAATGCAATCAGAGCATCACAAAGGTTGAACAATACAATATTTGAAGGGATGAAGAATCCATTTTTAATTTCTTGGTAGAGGGATTAATGAGTCGACTAAGTAACTTCGAACTAACTACTATATTTTTAAAATAGGTGTAATTTTGCAATGGATGATTTGAATATGTGAGGATCTTGACCCATGCATATTGGGTTAGAGTTTGTGATATCCTTCCATTGCGACACACGGGCATTTTTGCTAGTTTTGAAAAAAAATGTCTAGAAATTTCAAAATGTTTGCATCTTTTTAGAAGTTTTTTAAATTTTCAAAAAATGCTCCTGTGTTTCAACAAAAATATAAATAAAGAAATAATTTTAATTTTGGAAAAATGTTCATTGATTTTAAAAAATTGTTCCTAATTCAAAAAAATGTTTATGATTTTTTCGCATGTAATTTAAAAAATTGTTCTCATTCTTCAATAATTGTTCAAAATGAAAAAAGTTCCCATTTACAAAACTTTCTCGGCAATTCAACAAACTTTCACTTTTTCAAAAATCAATAATTTTTAAAAATGTTTGGGTTTGTGAAAAATTGTTCGGTATTTCAAAAAATATTTCTCATTTCAAATTTTGATCACAAATGAAAAAATTATTCGTGGTTTCAAAAAATGTTTGCTTTAGTGTTGCTACAGATAAAACTAAACGCTATAGTGTTGCTACTGAGAAAATCGGTCGCTATAGTGTTGCAGGAGGAAAAACAGACCGCTACAGTCGAAACCCAAGTCGCCCAAAGTCATACCCCAGGGAGTGACACACGAGGAGTCCCGCGCTAGACTGGGATTTACCTAGCTTAAGGGGTTGCTCTACAATCCAGGCTTCTTCCCTCCAAGAATGTATACAGTGATATATGAGCCCTTCAATATGAAACTGAGAGATGAGAGGAGGCTGGAAGATAGATTGGTGAAACATTTGCAAGGCGGATCGATATTGTGCTGAAATCAACCCACACTCCATCTTTTTCTTCCCGATCATTTTTTTAATGCGGGGTTCTCTCCCATCATTGAATTCTTTTTTTTCAAATATAAAAGTGGTCATATATGTTTATGTCTGAATTCAGTTTTTGTTTGACCAATAGTTTGTTTTTGACAGGATGTTCTAAACAAGATCAACACTAATTATTATTATTATTTGACTTTCAAACTTAACGATAAATTTGTTGTAAGTACATAAAAGTGGCTCCACAACATAGCTCGTCCGCTAGCAAAAAGAAAACAACTACTCTCGCGGCATGATAATGCTCAGGTGCCTAGCTCCTGCCGTGACCCAAAGTTTGGCTTCATCTTGGATTACTTTTAGAATGTAGAAGGGCGGCATTGATTTCTTCCAGAAGACTCTAGCGTTTCTCTCTTTTCAAATGACCCAACCGACAAGCATGGTAAGGGAAGCTATAGCCTTCCGATTGGCCGTGTTGGGTTTTGCTATGTTTTGTCCACCAATGCTTGATGTAGCGCTCTGCCCGCCATTGATGGATCTCCATAGCCCCTGGGCCAAGCCAGTCCTTTACCAATCTCCATACACGCAAGGTGAACCTACACCGAAAGAACATGTGCGCGGATGTCTCGTTGGGCCTCCTGCAAAGGGTGCATAGTCCCTAATTCTCCCAACCTCGCTTCTCCAATCTATCTGTCGTCCATATCATGTTTTGAATCGCCAGCCGGGAGAAGAACTTGACCTTGGGAGGTGCCCAAACCTTCCAAATAGTCTTGTTCATGGTGGTCATCATGCAGCCCAAGAATTGGATCCTATAAGCAGATGCCGCCGAATACTCACCATTCCCCTCAAATTTCCAAGATATGTCGTCAACAATGTTCGGTAAAAGCTGAAATTGCTCCAAACGACCCAAAGGTCCACAAACTCCACAATGTGGTTGATCGATAGGATGATGGAAGGGTGGATCTTGCGCACAAAAGCATTGTCTCGAAGTGCATCCCACACCACCCACTTCTTCCGCTTAGAAGCCGCGACGATGGCGGGGCGATATCCTTCGGTTTTTTCCCTCTCAACCATGGCGCCTCCCAGAAAGGCGCCTTCCCTCCATTTCCTACAGTAATGACAGTGGAAGCGTAGAAGAGGTCCATATCCATCTTCGAGCATGGGTTTCCTAAGCCCACCCATAATCTATAAGGGTCCTTCCATCTCAACCTTAGAGCTCTTGCAAATTTCCCCAAGTGTAGGACCCCAAGCCCGCCGAGATGCGTAGGGCGGCAAACAGTCTCCAAGTTGACCTTGCATTTTGCACCTAAAGTTTGGCTCTGGGCAGACCAGAGGAAAGCACGCTCAATTCTATTAATGTTGAGCAACACGCCAGGGGGCGTTGAGGGAGGTGATGTGATAGACGACTTGTGAAGTTAGGATGGATTTGACCAAGGTTGTCTGACCAATTGTGGTGATGTTTCTCCCTTGCCATGGAGGAAGCTTGGCAACAACCTTACCCTCAAGGTGTTGGAAATCCACCCTTTTCAGCTGCCAAATGGATAGCGGGAGACCCATATACTTCAATGGGAAAGATGTCCGCGAGGCGAGCATGCTATAAAGTATGTCGTCAAGGTTTAGGTTGCCACACCGAATAGCAACGACGAAGCTCTTCTGAAAGTTGGTGGACAGACCAGTGACCTCACCAAAGGCACTAAGTATGGCCGCATGATTGTCCACGTCTTCCCGTGATGGGGAGATGAAGATCGCCACATCGTCGGCATACAGGGAGGTGCAGATAGTAGATCCACGCCCTCAAATCTTGTGGAGCAGGTTGTGACTTGTGGCAACATCGAGGAGCTGCTGCAAGGGGTCGGTCGTGAGGACAAAGAGAAGGGGGGAGAGGTAATCCCCTTGTCTGAGCCCTTGAACATGGTAGATGGTGGGCCCGACAATACCGTCGAGGTGGAGGCGCGAAGAGGACGTGCATAAGAGGGCCGCCACCCAATCCCGAAAGCGGTCCAGAAAGCCCAGCCGGTGGAGTAGGTCAAGGATGTACTCCCATCACACTGAGTCAAAGGCCTTCCTGATATCCAACTTGAAGAACAACGATGGTGTTTTGTTTCTGTGGAGGTGTTGCGCGAGATTTCTGACGTACATGAAGTTGTCGTGGATGCTCCATTTCTTGATGAAAGCACTCTGCGCCGTGGAGACAAGGTTGTTCATGAAAGGGCCAAGACGGGCCGCCAACACCTTGGCGATGATTTTAGCAATAGGATGGATGAGGCTAATGGGGAGGAAATCCCCGATCTCTTCCGCCCCATCCTTCTTTGGGATGAGCACAATGTTGGCCGAGTTGAGCCAGTGAAGATTTGTCATTTGAAGGCTACCGAATACATCCGCTTTGATAATGTGCCTAACATTTCTTGAAGAAGCTTCCCGTGAATCCATCCGGTCATGGGGCCTTGTCGCCCGGCATAAGATTAATGGCAGCTTTGACCTCGTCTTCAGTGATGTCGTCATCAATGCCGGTGAGGTCAACCGCCCTAAGGTTCAGGTTTTCTCAGTTTATGTCCCACGGTTTGGGTTGTCCCCCTCCCATACTACTCGCAAAGTGGTCATGGATAATTTTCTCTTTTTCCTCATGGTTCGTGATCCATCCAGAATTCTTCTTGAGCTTGTGGATGTGATTCTTTCTTCGTCTCGAGTTGACCCTGAGGTGATTTTTTTTTTGGTATTGGCGTCCCCCTTTTTGATATTAGCAATGCGAGCACATTGTTTTTTGCGTGCCCTCTCAACCGCAGCCAGGCTGACGACACGGCGCCTAAGGCGAGCCCGAAGGTCCCTCCCTCCCACCGAAAGGACGCGTGTCTCTTGGGCAATGTCAAGATGAAGGATGACGAGAAGAGCCGCATGAAGTTGCAACTTTGCCTTGGAGAAGAGCCCATCACTCCACTTGGACAAATGCCGCCCCGATTGCTTGAGCTTATGGAAAACCGTCGACATGGCTCCATGTGGGCACATGGTTCCTCCCAAGCCTCGGACATGATATCAAAGAAGCCTAGAGGCAAGTCCAGAAATTCTCGATTCGTAAGCATCTTGGTCTCTTTGGCCCCCGGTCATCGGCAAGGAGAAGGGGGGAATGGTCCGAGAGCAAAGAAGAAATGGCGTGAAGCACATGTTGTAACCCTGTCACTCCCTCATACGTTGGTCCCGCACACATTTGCTTTCGCACCAAATAAAGCATCCGGTGCACCAGACGTGATCGTGCTTCATGTCCAACAGGTTGCTCCTTCACTTTGCCTTGCCCTACCCCCTACCTTCGTCCCGTCCCGTGCACCTCTCCTCTCGCGAGCACTGCACGAGACAACAACGGAAACAAAACCCACCCAGCGGATCCACGCCTCCGTCCACCAGGCCACGCAGCCTCCGGCAGCGGAACGCCCGGCCGCCGCACCACGCGACCCCCCGACGTGTCCTCCCCACACCCCGTCCACCACGCAACGCCACGCCACGCCACGCCCCGCGCCGCCCGTACGTACTCTACGTTGGAAATGATCGACGCGACACAGGCAGCGGCAGCACGCAGCAGCAGCAGCCCGCCCGCCTGCGACCGTCATGTGGTCTGCCTGTCTCGGGCACTTTGACCGCATGGGCGCGCTTCAATGCGGCCGCAGCGCACCGCGCCACGCCATCCCTGCACAGCGCAAGACGCACACATGGCCGATCTGATCGCAGCGGGAAAAGTCTGGGCCGGCAGAATAGCGCCGTTAACCGTCCCGTCCCTCTCAGGCGCCGCTGCAGGTAACATTTTCTATTTCCCGGCCGTTGCATTTGCGGTCTTGCAGTCGGAACGGTGCCCGCCATGTGACCCTGCAGACTTTTTCGCCGCATTGTCAAGTTGCGCGAAAGGAAAATGAATTTGCTCCTGTCCTTGCATCGTGCGATATTCGTTATATATACATATATGAGCATGGCATTGATTATATATCTGCTGCTCGCCGGTCCAGACCTGGAAAATGTACGCCTGCTTGTTGCTTAATGATTGCATGGGATGCTTAGTTTGGTCGGGCAGGAGATTCAGGCACGGATGGTTCCTTGGACATTGGTTCCGTCACAATCATTGGGACGAGACGACCAAGTCATGGCGGCGATGATTTATAATAACGCTGATTGATCAAAGATTAGTAGCAGTTCGTTAAAGCACAGGTAGTAGGATGGAAGTCGGGATGCTGCTTCTGAATCTTCCCTCCTCCTGAAGCTGTCAACCATACTGTACCGGTCAATATCTCTGCACATGGGCCTGCTTCTTCACTTGTATATAATCCAATAACCCATGCTCAGTCCACATTCCTCAAGCCATACATTTCTTCCCCATTATTCGCATGTTCCAATGGCGGTGCAATGCATCTGAAATTTCAGGGAAACCTGCCCTTCACACTGATGCTTTGTTCGGTTCCACCCTGCCCCAAGGGGATTGGAGGGGATTTGGGGGGAATTTGACTTGTATGGGATTTAATCCCTGCCAAACCTCTGCCAAACCCCTTCAAATCCCTGTGAACCGAACACAGCCTGAATGAAATTAGGAACATGGTTCCCTCGGTCAACCAGTTCAAGCACTCCTACATTGCATAACAAAGTTGCATTAAACAGACTCTACAAGCTTATAGCTTTCTTAAATCAAAACACACAAGCCGGCCCGCTCTTCCGCGAAATTTCCCGGCGATCGGTCGTACAGTCGCCGTTGCTTCAGAGGGATGTTTGACGCCGATGTCTTACAGCTCGACGAGGGAACCGGAGCATGAGTGCTGAGGCAACCAACCATCGCCGCGTCACTGTCGACTCCTCCTATTTTCAGCTGCGCCAAACCAAACCGTCCGTCTCACGACAGCCCGACGATCAGTCCGGTTTTGTTCCAAAGCCAAGACCGCAATTGCCGCAGGATCCTTCCTTCTTCCCCTGTCCCTGTCGTGCCCATTTATATCTCCCACACGCCAACATGTTACTCCACTGCAAAACCTTGCCTTGGGTTTCTTTATTATAGATATAGTATAGTAGTAGAAGAGAAATGCTCAGTGAATTTCCTAAATGAACAATCTCTCTGTATGCAGGCGCAGCGTGCTTCATGAGAGCAGCTCTTGTTGAAGACGATAACCAAAATTTGATGAACAGTCTGTTACAGGCAAAGTCGGAAGTGGAGAGTGCGGTGCAGATGCAGGATGCAGTGTTTCAGAGTTCTTAGCCAGGCTGGAGATATCCTTACTCTTGCACCAGATCATCTGCACAGATGCCCCAGTTGTATTTTGTCTTGATGTCAAGAAAAACGGATCCCTACAGTTGATCGGAGAGACGGTGTAACTTCATTTGGCAGATTCCGCTTTGATCTGCATCCTTGCTATCTTTGCCCGGACAACCCACACCGCTTGCATTCACAAGCTTTGCACCATGTTAACTCATGCTCTCCACAAATGCAATGCAATGCAGTACATGATGTTCCGATGCAGAAACTCGGTGTCGATTTTAAAGGATCTGAACCATCTTCAGTAAAATGCCCACAAAGTTCATTTGAAATTGCTGTGTTCCGAGCTCAGATATCAACTGAAAACCAAGCCAAGCCTTAACTCATTTTTTCTACAATTGCAATGTACTCCCTTCGTTCACAAATATAAGATGTTTTGGATATTTTCATACGGACGACATACGGACTAAACTGAGTGAACAAACACACTAAAATGTGTCTACATAAATCCGATTTCAGAAAGAACTTATACCATCTTATATTTGTGAACGGGGAGAGTACTTGATAACAACACTGCTGAAGATACTAGCCAAATTTTGCCGAACAACCTGCGACAGGCCAGTGAGACTGCGATTCATATTCAGCCTGCAACTTTTCTGAATTTTTGGCTTGGTTTGCAATTGCTGTAAAAATGATGAAAACCAAAGTTTGATGAACAGCATGTTACAGGCAAAGTCAGAAACGGAGAGTGCAGTGCAGATTCAGGATGCAGTGTTTCAGAATTTTTAGCCTGGCTGGAGATATTCTTACTCTTACACCAGATCATATGTACAAACGCTCCAATCATATCTTGTCTGGATGTTCATAGAAATGCGTTTCTACAGTTGTTCAGAGAGCCGATCTGACTTTCTTTGGCAGATTCTGCTTTATTCACCTTGCTATCTTTGCCCGGACCACTAGCATATCGCTTGCATTACAAGCTTGCAGCAATGTTAATTCATGCTCTCCCCAAATGCAATGCAATGCATAATGTTCCATTACAAGCTTGCACCAATGTTAACTCATTCTCTCCCCAAATGCAATGTAATGCAATGCACAATGTTCCCAAGCGGAAACTCGGCGTCGACTTATAAGGATCTGAACTGTCTTCAGTAAAATGCCCGCAAAGTTCACTTGAAAGCGCTCCGTTCAGAACCCGGATATCAACCGAAAACCAAACCAAACCCTAACTCAGTTTCTCCACAATGGCAATGTACTTGATAAGAACACTGCTGAAGGTGTTAGCCAAATTTTCCTGAACAGCCTGTGACAAGCCAGTGAGACTGCAGTTCATAACCAGGCTGCAGCATTTTCTTGAATCTTTAGTCTGGCTGAATATGTTCTCACTGTTGCACCAGATCAGCTGTGCAAATGTTCTAAATGTACTGCTCGAGTGCTTGTCTCGGTGTTAATAAAAGATGATATCTGCAGTATCCTTTCATTTATTCGGCATATATCCTGCTTGAAACCAGCACCCTTGCTATCTTTGCCCGGACCACCAACATGGCAACATGGCATCGCTCGCCATCACAGCTTGCACCAGTGTTAACTCATCCCCTCCAAAAACGAAGTGCAATTCAGTAAAATGAACCAGAGGATACCAATGTTTCAAACGCGAAGGCCCGCGTCGATTTCAAATAACTGAACTACCTTCTGTAAAATGCGCGTAAAACTTTCGATGAATTCATGCATTCCAAACAGATCTCATATGAACCAGAGGATCTCTGATATGAACTGAAACATATAGAGAGAAGGAGGGAGACCAATGCAGTGCTAAAAGATATTACTAGCTCAGTAAAAATATGGCATATGATAGCCTCAGGATCTCATATGGTTAACACCGAACACCTCAAAATCCCTAGCACAAACTCAAACTGCTACTACCTCTCTCCCTCACACACGCACGCACACACACTGAAATTCCTAGAACCAGAGGGGGTGAAAAAGGAACACCCACAGTTCTTCCCATTCAGCTCACGCTCAGCAGTAATAAAAAAAAGTTACTACGAAGCTAGGAGATCCCTATCCTAACCCTCGCTCCGGCGACCGACTCCTCTTCGGCCTGCCACTGTATGTACATTGCAAGTCCGCCCAGCGCCCGGGGGTAAATCTGTCAGAATGGGGACGAATGAAGGGCAGAGTTCTCCAGCGGCAGGCGAAGAAGGTGCGGAGGCAGGGGCCGGAGCCTAGCACTCGTCGGCGTAGGGGTCGTCGGAGAGGCGGACGAGGAGGCGGCGGAAGTCGGCGACGGGGCAGGGGATGCGGAGCGCGCCGGGGTGGCCGTAGCCGTACTCCTGGGCGGCGCGCAGGAGCAGCGCCGCGAAGGCCGGCCGGCCCAGCAGGTCCGCGCGCACCGCGAACCGCTCCACGGGCCCGCCCTCCTCGCCGACGCACACCGGCACGTGCCCCTGCGGCACCTTGGCGCAGCCGCCGCCGGCCGCCGACGCTGACTGCTTCGGCGCGCGGAGCTGCCGGTACGCCGTGGCGGCAGCCGCGGAGGAGGAGTCGGCCGCGGCGACGCGGGAGAGCCGTCGGAAGAGGCGCTTCATGGCGCTGGAGGCGGCGGCGGGGAGGAGAAAAGCTGGGTTCTTGGCGCTGGGGAGGGGAGGGAGAGCGCAGGGGTCAAGGCGTTGGTTTGTTTGCAGTGGACGGACGGAGTGGTACTGGGTGGGGGGTGCTGCGGCCCGTCCTACTTTATAGAGGCGTAGGGGGCTCGTTGTCACTTTTCTGCCATTTCTATCTTTTTTGTGTGCAGGGGACCTTTTATTCCTTGGTGCAATGTATTTTTAACAGAAAAAACTACCCATATGTAGACGCTCATACATACGCATACATATAATGTACTTCCTTCGTCCCATAATATAAGAGCGTTTTTTAGACTACTCATCAGATGTAGACGCTCGAACATATACAGTATACATACAAGACACTAGTGTCTAAAACACTCTTATATTATAAGGCGGAGGGAGTATACTACGTTGTTCCTTATTACTTCGCACACGGCTGAATTTCTATCCTGTCACGGTACTTTCAGAGATGTTTTTGGACGGTACAATTTTTGGAAAAAAAATTGAGTATTCTTAATTAATGTAGCATATCCTCATAAATAAGTGAATAATTCTATTGAATATATTTCATTGATAAGAATATTGTACGAAATCTAACATTAAGAGGGTGTCTGGATACGTTTTAGTCTCATGACTAAAAATAGTGGGACTAAAACTTGCTAGCCTCACTCATGCTTGGATCCAAATACTAAAGGGACTAAAATCAAGTTAATGAGCATTTATTATCCTTCAAACCCTCCAATTCAGAACTTGCATGTGTTAAAGGAGAGGAGTTAAATGAATAGAGAGAGAACTAATCCACATTTTAATAGGAATACCGCTGACTAAAACATTTTAGTCTCAAGACTAGTTTTAGCACCTCTTTAGTCAGGGGTGCTTGGAACTTTAGCCTCTTAGAGAGACTATTTTTTAGTCAGATTAAAATAAGTCCCTTGGATCCAAGCACCCTCTAACTCAAATTCCGTGTGCCTCCAATGAGTAATTCAATGCAACATCTATCTATTTCTTCATACTCTCGTGCATCATTCATTTCTATAAAATCTGTTTACTTTTTTTTCCTATGACTTATTCAAAGACATTACTATGAAAAATACCATGTTTTCAAATTATGTTGGAGTCCACCATACTGACATTCTCACCAAATGGGTGGGTCATTGCAATCCTTCATTTTCCTTGTCACGTGAATCGAAGGAAGTCCTAGAATTACCACGCAAGAAGTGCAATGCCAAATTCTTTAGTGCCACACTAACATCCTAATTCTAACCTTTCGTTCTTTTGACTTTGATTTGAGAGGGTTGGTAGAATATTTGGATTTCTACCACCAATGTAATCACCTTAGCACGGAAAAATGGTAATTTGCATAAAAAAGACTTCGAGAAGAGATAAAGAGAGGGGGATCCAAGTTTCAACGAATTACCCTTCCCATCCATCAACTTCGGGTCGAAGATTTTGGTTGATTGGTCATGTCACTGGTATGGGTACTTGAATACATCATCGTTGTAGGCGGGGCGCGCGGATGAGCCCTTAGGTGCTAGAGGAGCAGCACGCACGTCGACTCATTTGCCTTCACCATGTGGTCGACACTACCAAGGCGGAAGTAGAGTCCGCAACCATGGGGATGTAGCCACGTGTAGGATAGATAGAGGAAACTGGAGAGGGCTTGAGAGTGAATTTCTGTGTGTGGGAGAGAGAGACTCGGGACGAAGATGAATATTACATGTTAGCCCTCATAGCATATGAGAGCAAAGATCAATCGGTGGTTGGATTTTCCATTTCCCTATACGACAAACAAGATTTTACTTCCACAAGGTTAGGAGTGGTGGGTTTGTGAACACTTGGTACTTCCTACGTCCGAAAATACTTGTCATTAAAATGAATAAAAGAAAATGTATCTAGACGTATTTTAGTTCTAGATACATCCTTTTTTGTTCATTTTGATGACAAGTATTTCCGGACAGAGAGGGTACCATTTTTGGGGACTAAGTGGTTAAGGTTCATTTTAGACAAAAATAGAGAATTATAGCCAAAGATAAACCTGCCCCAACAATGCCCCTCGTACATGTTCGCCTATGCTCTTGCGAGTTGAAGGGCGACTAGGGTTTCTCGCCTCCTGTCGAGGGCGCCGCAGCTCTACCCTGTCTCATGTGGCGTTAGGCATGGAGGTGCGGTGGAGTCGGCCCTTGCCAACGGGAGGGCTCCTCCTTCGTTTTTAGGTGTCTTTTGTGTGTGTGTGTGTGTGTGTGTGTGTGTGTGGTTTGAGTTATGTCTAGGAAGAAGAGGTGGCAGCGGCTCCATGAAGATGGAATAAGTTTCTCCTTAGCCTAGCCCCGATACCGGCGATGCAACAAGTGTGAGCAGAAGGTGTGTGGATGTGTGTCTTCGGCAGATCTCGCGGAATTTGATCGATGTTTGTCTTTGATGGATCTATATGTGGATCCGCTCTACGTTCGTGTTTCTATAAATTTGATACTTCCGATCATGCGCTCGTCCCATGGAGCCTTAGTACGATAACTTCTTGGATGTCTATTATGGTAAGGTTGGTCTTGCTGCGGTAAGGAAGGGGAGATGACGGCGACGCGCTTTTGGTTTTCTCCAATAGTTATAGTTGTTTGTAGATGGTCTACGAATCTAGATGTATTTTTTGTTATTTTTGATATTTTTCGTACTGTCATATTTTGGGAAGTTTTCCCCGAAGATAAAATGTCTAATTTTCACGGGTTCTACCAGTTCAAGGTTCAAAACAAACTAGCGCGGGGAACTCGTTTGTTTTGAAGATAAAATGTGAGGTTTTATCACTTTATCGCGAGTTAGTGAAATATAACCGTGTTCCATCAAATTGCCACTGTTCTTGAATTTCGAACCTCAAAGTAGCCAAATTAGCGCGGGGAAATTAATTTTTTTTAAATTATTTGGATTGCTTACCACATGTTTCATGTGATAGCGCGGGAAAATCAATTTGACTGAAAGGGCGGGAGTGGAGCTGGAGGCGAGGGTGGGGGAGCGAGGTACGCGCGGGTACCGATCTGTGTACCCGGCGGGTACGGGGGACAAAAAGCCGGTGCGCCGGACCCCCCCCACCGTCGTGTCCACCTCCTGCGCGCGCCTTTAACCCGCCAACCACCCGAGGCGGTTGGCCTCGCAGGCCCCGGACCCGACCCCGACCGACCGGTGCGATCCGCTCGCTCAGCTGAGGCTGAGGTGGGCCGCTGCCGTCACCCGTCACCCGGCCCGCGCGGGCGCGTGCCGTGACCGGACGCCGCACCGGCCTCGCTCGCACCCGTCCGTAGTCCGGCTCGTACGGAACGGTTGGTCCGCGACCCCGACCGCGACAGCAGGGACGGACGAGCTCGCTCGGTCGCTGGAGCCTCGGAGAGTGACGTGCAGGCGGGCCTACCACCCGGAGTGCCGTACGTACACGACCACGCGCTGCTTCGTTTTTCTCTGTTGGCCTGGAGATGTTTCTACGCGTGTTCCAATTTTTCAAATTCGCCTGCGTATATTTCTGATGGTTTTCTACGCTCGGCCGACGGCCGGTGCTTTAGAGCATACGCAGCCGCGTTTGACAAGTCCGACCCGTCATACGCCCGCGCGTATGCTGATACTGAACGGTCACGCCTTAAATAATATAATTTCACATCTAAATACTCTTTTAAAATAGAAATCTTAAATTCATATTATTACATGCAACGTAAAGCTATTGTTAAACGAAACTCGTTCGGCTCCGCCATGTCCATGTCAAACGGCCGGCTGCGCTCCCAGAGTGTTGATCCGATCACCGATAAGGCAGAGTAGGGCATGAAACACAAACCGGCTCACGGGACTCAACGCGCCACCGTCTTCCATTCCCTATTCTTCCCCGTTGAAACACAGGACCCGAACGGTGTCGGTTGACGTCGGATCGATAATGGATTCTTCATGGGACGAGCCGGCACCACGATGCGGTTGCAGCGCTCGGAGAATGCGACTCTGCCTCGCCGACGTCCACCGTCGTGAGGGCTGCCCCCACTTCCCGCGCCCGCTGGCTCGCATACCGGGCACGCGGTGCCATGTTTGCGGACGCCCATGGTGCGTCCCGCTGCTCGGCGCGCCAACAGAGGGGTTGCGCGTCTGCCACCGCGTTCTGACGCTAGATGGAATGCACCGCCCTCTGTGAGGCAGCGACGGCACACGTAGCATCGGATCCATGCGCCATTTGGGCAATGGACTCCCGACAGAAGGAATCAGAGCGCTGCTGTGCACGGGCCTCTTCCCGAGAGCGGCGGAGCGCAAGCCGGACGCCCATCTTCTCGTTGGGGCCGTATGGGATGTCCTTAGGTTGACGGATCTATAGGTGGAGGATTTGGATCCGCTGCCCGCCATGCCGGAGACGGCCGAAGATACTCGACGGATGGGCCATTGTGGGTCGGGGACGACGTGGCGAACGTTCTGTACGCCCCAGTCCCTCCGCATATTTGGGTTGAATATGAAGGGTGTCGGCCACCTCAAGCGTTTGAGTCATGTTTAAGATGCCTGTCTTGGTCGCATTTTTTTTGACCAGTCAATGACATAGCTGGGCATGGGACACGAGCTGGCTCACAGGACTCAAGGCGCGCCAACTTCCATGCCCAGTTCTTCCTCATCGGTGTCCGGAACCCGAACGGTGTCGGTCAATGTCAGATCGATGATGGATCCTTCTTGAGACGAGCCGGCACCATGACACGGTTGCGGCCCCCGGACTGGTGCACCATACAAGGCGTCGAAGAAAGCGACTCTGATTCGCCGACGTCCACGGCCGCGAGGACTGTCGCCGCTCCCCGCGCTCGCTGCCTCGCCCGGCAGGCACGACGTACCATGTTTGTGTCGGACGAACGTACATGGTGCGTCTCGCTGCTCGGCGTGCTTACAGAGGGGTTGTGCGTCTATCACCGTGTTCGGACGCCGGATGGACGACACACATAGCATCGGATCCATGCGTCATTTGGGCGAACGCAATGAATTCCCGACGGAAGGAGTCCGAGCGCTGTCCTGCACGGGCCTCCTCTCGGGAGCGGCGAAGTGCAAGCAGGACAACCATCTCCTCCTCAGGGCCGCGTAGGATGAGCTTGGGTCGACGGATCTGTAGGTGAAAAACTTCGATCCGCTGCCCGTTATGCCGAAGACGATCGCCCGATGGATGGGCCATGATGGCCGGGGACAACGTGACCGACGTTTTCAGACACCCTATTCTTGCCTCATATTTGTGCTGGATACGAGGAGTATCAGTCATCCTAGACGCTTGAGCCTCTTTTGAGACATTCGTGTGGGTCGCATTTTCCTGACCGATCTGTGACTGGTCTGTCCGCCCGACGTAGGAGGCAGGTTCCGGCCGTCCGGTTGTAGATGCTCTTAGCTGCCGTGACGCGTCGCCCCTCCTCTCAATTGAATCCGTGTGTACAGTGCAGCACGTACTCATCAGTGCGGTAGAGCTTGTTCTGTTCTGGGCCGGCATGTGGCATTTACGTGTGGGTATTTCTGGCCGCGTAGCCGAGTAAACGCGCTGTTCCGATCGGACCAGACGCTTTGCTGTGTGCACCTAATTTTGTTTCTGGCAAGAAGAAGCAAGATTCTTGCACCAAATTCGCTGGGACGAACGGGCTAGTTGCTTCTCCGTTCGGGGCTACGTACGCGCATGCATGAATTCCATGTGCGGTTACGTGGTTTGCATCGGAGATTTCAGGCAGGATGTGTCTCACGAAATCGGTCAGGCCGCTACGTCCTATCTGCCTAGCTAGTTCCCTGAACACAGCCTTGATACCATGACCGGTCACGTACGGATCGCCAAGTGCAAGTGCTTGACCTGTTAATAACCATCCGTTGAACATCATGTTGGTTTGTCCCACTCGGTCACAAATCAAAGCCGGTGGAGCTACGCATATGAGACCTGACAGGTCATGTTCTTAAGTGGCTAGTAGCCTCTCGGTATCAACGGATTAAACTCATCTTCAGCACCGGCGCTGCCAGGGCATCATCATCAACATTTCGTGAATTAATGGCTCGGGACTGCTGTGTGCCGTGCCGTGGTACGTGCACGTCCGTACGCGATTACGTCCGGCGATCTATCCCCGACACGGTGGCCCATGCACGCATCCACTGCTCGATCGTGAATTGAAGGCGGTCCTCCATGCATGCCAGGCGTGCCCGCGCTATGGAGCTACCAGTACCTCAGCTCAAGTAGGGGTACGACCTGCCTCCCAAACGTCCCGTACGCCAGCGGTACGTGCCGGTGGCCTGTGCTCCAGCCTCCATGGATGGATATCTAGCTGGAGCATCGGTCCAGCGTAGTGGTGGTATGATGGCGTGCCACTGCCAGTATACTGCTGCTGCTCCGGCCAGCACATGAGATGATGAGCATATGGATGGACCTGCGTGCATGCATGCATCCCTGTCACGGCGCACTTATGACGTGCCACGCGCGCGTGTACCGCACTGTAATGCGCCATCGTTCCTTCGTTCCATTTCTTTTTTGCGGCCGAGGCGATAATATTTCTGAAAAAAATAAAAAATAAAAGGAAACATGATGAGACCAAGTCCACTTGGGCCCGTGGCCGTACAGCCCGGCACGGCGGGTCCACGCGTGTACGGTGCGCCACCGCTTTCTCCATCATCGGCCCAACTGTTTAATCGTCTTCTTCTTCAAAAATAATTAAAAACAAAATTGTTTAAGCGTCTCGTCTCTCGGCGCCGTTTGGTCTCAGGTCCGGCCTCCCGACGGCGACGTGCCGTGGATGGAGAGGAGAGGACGCTCTCCACGCGTGCCAGCCTATCTAAAACTAGCTGAACAAGTTAACCGAAAGAAGCTTATCATGTTGGTTAGGGAGACGCGAGTGCAACATTTATTTTGTTCCTAGCACCGGACTAGATCTCTCCTCTCGTGCTTTCTCTTTCCGTACCACGGAGGGTGCTGTACGTAGGTGCAAAAAACTGTTCTCGGGTCTTCCGCCGTGGAAAGCGACGCGCGACTTTCGAGGCCCTCCGGCACGGTCGTGGCGCGTGGCTGGGCCATCATCGTCGTCGCCAAGAAATCTCTACTCCTACGAGTGGGATGGATGGAACGGAAGACCTTAGAGGGAAAAGGAGAGGACGAACGATCAGGTGTAGGTTTCTTTTTAACAAAGTACTGTATGTGATTGATCATGTTGAGAGCGGGGTACTTGACAGTCAAGTGAAAAGTGGGAGTATCAAGTGCGCATCTTGAGAGCGGGGTACGAAGAGATACGGGGCGCATCTTTTGATCTTGGCGATCCAGTGAAAGGCACGGCGGCCGACGAGGACGCGAGACACGATCAAATTATTTCGTGTTTTTCTTTTTGTTGACAGTCAAGTTTTGTGCACCGAAATTCGAGGTTTGTATGCTCCCTGGCTAGTCAAAGCCGGGGATTGTACCCCCCTGTTTTTATTTACTTCGCATATTAACTTTGGTCAAAGTCAAACTTTATAAACTTTGACCAAATTTATCGACAAAAATATTGACATACATAGTAACAAATCAATACTACTAGATTCATTGTTGAATGTATTTCCACTTGTTATGGTAAATATTTATATTTTTTTCTATAAATTTGATCAAACATTAGAAAGTTTGATTTCGGTTAACTCTAATATACAGAGTAAATAAAAACGGGTACTATCGATACGTGCGCGGAGCACTTGTTTGTTTGGTTCCAAACTTGCAACCATGGGGACCGGCCGGGGCTGATTCCTCAAGGTCGAGTGGGAGCGATAGCAACATACTCACCTGTCTACCTCCATGGAATTTTCGTCTTCATTTTCGAACCTTGGAGGATGCAAGACGGTGCTGTTCGCGTGGGCAACAGCGGCGGCGTCAATGCCACGTAGTACATCAGTGTCGCTCCGCCTCCAAGTTTCCACCGTCCTCGAATTGTCGAAACACGCAATGCGAGCTCGTCTGATTTTGTTCCAGACCTCCTCAGCCGGGCTACATATTCCGTTTCCACGCTCGATCGGCGCCTATCCCGACGCGTGTCCCGTTGAATCGCGCGCGTGCGTGCGGACAGGCGAGCCTCGGTCGATGACCGTCTTTTCCGTTCCGAGCCGGAAGGTTCTCAAGGATTTTTCCTTTTCGTTGCGCGATGGAGGGTTTGAAGGATTCGGCAGCGATTTTTCTTTCCCAGACGCGCGTTCTGTAAAATATCTCGGCCCCGTATAAGTGCTTCTCCTTTTCTTCTCGCGGCCCGCGTGATGGGCGCACCACCGTCCCGTCCCGGGCCGGAAGAGTCGCGGTATCGGCTGACGTGCGTGCGTGCATGCATGCTTTTCACCGGCGTTTCTGGCACAGCGTTCAAGCCATGCAAGTCTGCCTGCTCGTGCTATGGATCACGGGCGATGCATGGGTCTAGAGTACCCACTGCACCGCAGCAGTGCACCGCCTAGGCACATGCTTAAACAAACATGCACACTTCGTACCGTCGTTTCGACGGCGGCTGCAGGCTGTGTGCAAGTCCACGTGGGACCCATACCGTACTGTCCGGAATCACGGTCACGGGCTCCGCTCCGCTCCGTCGTGTGCGAGGACGACCACTATTCTCCCACAGCCCTCGCTTTCTCCCACCAATTTTCTTTTCAAATAACCAGCCATGGAAGATCGGGCGCACACGATTTTCCTCGGCTTTTCATGGCTTTGCCCGTTCGGTATAGTCTACTTTTCACGGCTGCTTTCCGACCCGGCCTGCCATAGTTAGTTACAGTAGCAGTACTATTTAATTCAAGAAGGTTATCATAACATTTTTCTTAAAGGTTATCATATCAAGTGTACCTTTGGTTTGTCTTCTCTTCCTACGGGTTAGAATTAACTAAGCTAGCATCGTCTCGGTGTGGGACTAGAATAGATAATAACCCCTGCAAAAGATCGTTGGCGCTCCTTTTCCGTACCACAGCACGTACCCACGGGAGTGCGCAGTCCACGCCTGGAAAGCGACGTGCGGCGCCCCTTACCCCCGACCCAAGCTCCCCCGCTTTGGTCGCCATCGCCGTAGAAAAGGAGGGCTGAACGATCGGGCTGGTGCACATCTTCTTTCCGAGTGAAAGGCACGTCGATCGAATCGACCCACTCTACGCTAGGAGTCGATAGCTGCATCTCATCTCATCTCATCTAAAAAAAAAAGAGTCGATAGCTGCTAGTATTAGTATTAATCTAATGCCGTAGAAGTGCATGGTTTTCCTTGGCTGCACGCACCGTTTCAAGTTTTAAAATGCAGGGCTGTGTTTCTTTTTAGCATCAGTACAGACACAAGCGCTCATATACACGCGTATACACTCACCTCTATGAATGCATACACGCACACCATACCCTTATGAGCACCTCCGAAAGACTGAGCCGGCATATCATCTTAAGATTTACGAAGTCACCGTAGGCGTCTCGTCGTTGACGGGAACGTCTCCTCCCACTGAAAGCGCATAGCCGAAAATCCTGAAATAAATCCAAAAATAATGCGAGCACCAGGATTTAAACCCTAATGGGTTGGGAATACCACTGTTCATCTAACCATCTCAACCACATATTATTACCCAGTCAGACTTGGGTATAGTGTAGGCACGTTGCTTTCAGGGCGGCCGATCCATTTGTTGGCCGTTGGGGGTTGGAGGCTTGGAGTGCGCAGGCCGACGATGCTTTTCACGGTCACGGTGAGACCGATAGTAATACACCCTTTTTCTTTTGCGGGTGGATAGTAATACGTCTTCAAAGGAGGAGAGATGATATCAGTCCATGGACTGGTTCATATCAGCTCGTGTCAAAAACAATGGGCCTAGCCCAAGTAGAACATCTCAAATCTCAAACTAGGCCCATCAATAAACGACAAGTGGTGTTTTAAAGTATAGTAGTATCACTTCGAAAGTTGAGCAGTTGATAAACGAAAATAGGAAAGAAAGCCCTCCCCCTCTCGTCCAGCCCCCGCGTCATGCTCTTCGCAACACGGATGGCGACTAGGGTTTCCCACCGCGACGCCTCTCCCTCCTCCTGCCTTCCCCCCTCGCTGTCACCCGAGGAGTTCACCGGAGCTCGCACGGACGCCGGTGACGATGATGCCGGCTGGGTGCTAAATTGTTCAAGGTGGATGTGTGTTGTGGCTACTCCAGGTCTCGAAGCCGGCATCTCTCCTACTTTCGGGTGAGCGTCTCTCAAGTCCGACCGTGCGGCACCTGCGATCCAAGGCGAGAGGGAAGGGTTCCTCTACGGCGAGAGAGGAGGTTACGTGGAGTTCTTCACCCTGGTAGTCAGGTAGGTTCATGGCTACACTCTGTTTTCGCAGGCCCTTGTCCTGCTCTTGCTTGTTGCTTTCCTAGATGTCTGTTAGGTTGTAGTCTTTGGCTAGGGCGAGCAATGATTTTTCTTTTTTTGTATATATTTTAGCTTGTTCGCAACGTTGAGTTGTAAGCTTCTTAGAGAGTTCATGTGTATCGTTCAACCGATGTGGTTTGTATGTGGTTGTAACTTCTAGCCGGCTAATTGCTTAATTAATTTAAAGTTGGGCTGTTTGCAAGCCTACATTCTAAATAAAAGGAAGTTGTGAAAATGCGAGACTCTTTATATACTGGATTCTTTACATCACACTTAGCGATGTGTGGAACAGAAAAAAGAGAAGACCACACGCGCATACTCTCCTGGCTCAGGTTGGCATGGCGGCGCCGCGTTGCTTGCACATGCGCGTGAATGGTCTGTCAAAATCCGGTCAGTTGCCTTGGAGGAGTGCAACTTCCTTTTGCCAGTTTACGTTTGGATGTCTTGGCAGAAAAGTTAACTATTTCTTGTCCGGTAAGTAAACAACCTAGAAATCAAGTCGGTTTATGATCATGATCGCGACACGATGCCGTCTCTGGTCCTATTACATATATTGCTACCATCCGTAACCAAAGACAACTAAAAAACACCTAAGATTTTGCCTCATCTCACAATTTGCGTCCTCACCATAATCTACTCCATCTTGAACACCGGCATGCATCGACGTGCAGGAGAGCAGGTCTCCCATTCGTCTTTGCGATCCTGCATTGGGAGATGACGAATTAGGTTTTTGGGATGCACGTCTACTTAAGTTTGCCATCAGAGGTCGTCTTCCGTCCAAGTCGGTCGGCGCCACTCATCGTCGTCTGCAACGCCGTCAGCAACAAATCATCGCCAACATCATCATCAACAATGTCGCTCCTGCAGCTGCTAATGAACAGTACGTCCGATGTTGTTACATGTCTCATCTGTTCATGTCTCTATCTGTAGTTGTTGTTACATGTCTGATGCTGCTGTGCATGTTTTCCCGTTTATGTAGTATGTTAGATTATTGTATGCTATTTTCTGTTCTACTTATGAAATATTTATTGAAATTAATCATGACTTTGCCAAATATTCCAACAGTCTACGAACAATGATGCCGATCACTCAACCATGTCTCCTGAAACTTTTGTCACTGTTTTTTTGAAGTTCGCGAGCTTAAAATAACAACATATTAAATCGTATATGATTGAAAATATTCAAATGCAACAATAGTTTTAATTGAAGTCTGTGAGCTTATAATTCAACTAAGTTTTCAAATAAGTTGAAACTTGGATTCAACTTGCACATATAATCTAGTTGAACTTTTTTTCTTGCAAGTGACCGGTTGTCCACTTCAGTCCACGGATGTTAACGAAATTTTTCTTGAGCTGCCAATGTGTTGCTCGATGCCGAGTTTGTTGGTGCATTTGAACGAACTCATCACACGTGACCGGATTCCAATGTGGGGTTGGATATGATCAAGCGTGGCCGAACTCATCAAATGTGAGTGTTCACCGCGCCACGTTGAACCCCGATGGCGTAGACCCACCCAAAATCAAGCCGGAGCCCGCGCAGTCTAGCAATCCTGCCCGTCCTCCCGCTCGAAAGCATGACATTCACGTTGCATTCGCCCGGATCGCCACCGCCCGATGGTCTAGAGTGTCAAGAGATGGGTGATCCTGCTCACCTTCCGGAAAAAATCGGGCGACATTTGAGTATTTTCTCCAAATGCATCAGCAGATTCACAATCGAAAAACCCACGACCAGCTTCAGACTCATAGCATTTGTTGGTGTTTCATGTGGACAACTAAAACATGTGTGTGAATTTGAATAAAAATTAGAACTATTTTATTTTCTTTAAATGTTTGAATTATCTTTTCTTAGAACCTATATTTTAATAATCTTTATATATTTTATCCCCGTTGAAGATGTCTAAATACTTTTCAGAAAATATCCGCAGTGGTTCTGCTCGAATACTGGATTAATTCACTTGGCTCCATTCCAGGCGTCGGTACCGGGGACACCGATACGTGCCTAGCTCCGTGGATGCAAACTTTGCTGTTCCTGTGGCGTAGAGCAGCTGCGTCAAGAATACGGGACAGTGAGCGTTGGCATCAATTCTACATTTCCACAGGCTTTGAATTGTCGAGATACGCAGATTCTTGTCTGGTTTTCCCTTTTCACATCTTCCACGCTTGACCGGTTCTCATAAACGATCCAAAATCGCGAAAAAGAAGAAAACGATACAAAGGAGCGTGTGTTCCCAACGTTGTGAAAATATCATGGAGGTCCGGAAGGGTTGCCGGATCGGCAACGGCGAGCCCGACGCGCGATGCGCGGGTCGGCCGTTGAGGCGGCACGCATGCGTCGACGCATCTCGCCGGCGATTCCAGCGCGATGTACGAGAAGGATATGTGGATCGATCACGGTTCACGGACGAGGAGGTTGGAATCTGGAGCACCGGGTGCCGTACTGCACGACCTACTCCCTCCGTCCGGAATACTTGTCATCAAAATGAATAAAAGGTGATGTATGTAGATGTATATTAGTTCTAGATACATCCTTTTTTATCTATTTTGATGACAAGTATTTTCGAACGAAGGGAGTACTAGTATAAGCCACTCCTTAAACAAACCGCTCTGCGCTTTTACCTGCCCCTGGTTTCACGTAGTCCAAAACGTGGTGGCTGCTGAGTAAGCAATCCAACATCGTTGGAATGACGGCACGAGGCTGCAGGTGCCTGCGAGTCCAGTGGGACACGCACCGTACAGTCCGGAATCACGGTCACGGGCTCGATCGTGCACGGCCACTTCATTGTTCTCAGCCATCGTTTTCTCGCACATTTTTATTTTAAGAAGACATAGGGGATAGTGCAGATAAGTTCAGTTCGGTTTTCTTGTTCATGTTCGGCCTTTGCAGGTTCGCAACTTGTGTCTGTGTAGCCTTTTCACGCCTGCCACAGTTTTTTTTTGAGGGGACCACAGTTTTTTTTGAAAAAAAAGAACAAGCTAGGCTATCATATCACTTGTTTGAAGGTTACATACTTCCGTACCGTTTGATTATAGTTAAGTTCGGTAGGTGGATTTTTTTTCTATAACGCATTTTGGTACGGAGCTAGTGCTGGTATAGTTTACTCGTTACAAAGATACGGTCAAAAGGAAAGAAAAGAAAAACTCCTTCCAAAAGATCGCTGGCGTTTCTTTTCCGTACCACGGCATGTACGCAGCCCGCGAAAATGCGCAGTCGTTGCCTCGACAACGACGCACAGGGCGGGGCTATGGACGGAAGCTCCCTGTGTTGGTCGCTCAGTCGCGATCGCCGAGTGAAACAGCAGTCCGGCCTTTCGACGCAGAAAAGGAGAACCCAAGAGTCAAGTCTCAAGTGCACCTATTCCTCCAAAGTGAAAGCTACGTACGTCAGACCAACATAGTTTTCCTGGACTGCACGCTCCATTGAAAATCCAGGGTATTCCTTTCAGGGGCGGACCCACGTGGTCGTTGCTGGTGTCACAGGACACCGGATAAAATTTCTTGTTACGTACTCCCTTCATTTTGAATTACTTGTCGCAGGTATGGATGTATTTAGATGTATTTTAATTTTAAATACATCCATTTATGCGACGACTAATTTGAAACGGAGGGAGTACTATATAAGGCACATATACTCTTGTGACACCGGTAAAGTTAGTCGATGGACACCGACCAGAGCCAGCGAAACGGTGTACGAGAATTTATCCTGAAGAAGAATTTATGGAACTCAATGATCTTATGGCACCCATGGAAGCAGATGTTCAGCCTGTCAATGACAACATTGATCACAGCAGCCTCACCCTATCTATAGGTCATTCTGACAACAGTGCCAATTCTGGTGCTTCAACTAATGGGCCCTTGGCCCCCCTTCTTCCAGATTTAAACTTGGCAGATGGGCCTATTCCTGCTATGGAACCTGCCCCCCCCCCCCAGTTGATTGCTATCATGGGCCCCCAGCTACCAAGACAGCCTATTTTGGATATGAGCTTGGATTTGTTACTGTGGCAGCCCAATAACAATGTGGTTGATAGACAGGAGGACCCCATGCAGATGGAGTTGCTGGCACACTTGCCCCCCTCTACCAGTGCTGCTCCATTGCTGGTATCTGTTTCTATAGCTCAAAGGACTGAAACAGAACATCTGATGAAGGAAACACTGCCACTGGATCAACCTTTGCTCACTAACCCCACAGATCTTAATTTCTGAATGATGCAACCTCTAATGATAACTGTTCAGACTTGTCTGCTCCTCCTGGTTTCCCTGTTCCTGCTTTCCTCAATCAACACAATATTATCACTACAGGTCTTGTGCAATTAGATGTGCCAGATGTTGATCCCGTGATGGCTTCTAAGGAAGCTAACCAAACTAAGCTGACAGAGCTCCTAGGGCAGGAGGGAGCTGAGGCCTGGAAGGTACATTTTGCTCCTGCGCAGAATGACAAGACCATCATTCAGGTACCTGTTGATTGGGTCAATTTCTTGTCAGTTACTTTCCTCACACCTGACAAATTTGAATGGGCCAAGAAGTTTGTGAATTCTAATGTCTGGGAGATAATCACACAAGGGTCTAGTGGTCTCAGTACTTCACCATTTGCTATTCCTAAGAGCTGCCCAATTACTGAAATTTTTGTTTCCAATGCCACTGTGACTGAACAGGGTGGGGAAGAGCAGGAAGTTACCTCTCCTTTCATCTCATCTTCCAAAGTGACAACAACAACATCTTCCTCAAGGGTTCCTAACAAGAAGAGGAAGGACAAAGTTCCAATGGTGGAGTCTGAGGTAAGGAGAAGTTGCAGACTACAAAAATTGGCAAATGGTTATAAAAAGAACATCTGCACAGATAGAAATTGTTTGGCCTGTCATGCTTTACCTCCACCAATCCCTGCAAAGGTAGCTAAAAACCTTAATACTACTTTTTGCAAGGTGCCTGCTAGTGATACTTCTGAGGATCTGCTCTCCAAGAAGCACAAGAAGAGCAGGAGCACTGCTACCAAGGTGGGGCCCAAGACTGGACTGGACTCAACAAGCTCCCAGTAGCTGAAGAAGTCAATCCTCAGCAGTGGTCTCTTAGCTAGTTGTGTTATGGCCTCTATGATGGCATTTTGTTCTTATGTTCAGACTCTTTCAGCTCTCCCTGTTTTAAGAACTTGTCAGTTTGTAAGAACAGAGTTTATCTGGTGGGCACTGTGGTACTATTGTTATCCTGCGCAGTGTAATAGTGATGCTATGAGATTGTTATGCTTCTATATGCCAGGTTCTATTATCCTCAGTTCAGTTGCTCCATGGGTTACTTTTCTTGGCCCACTGTTACACCATGATCTAAATAGATTCATCTGCTTTCTCCACTGGTATATGTTTTCTCACAGTACACGTTATTGGGGCTCTGATCATAACATATGGCTAGATATTGGACTATATTGAATTGGAATGTCAGGGGAATCAATGATCCAGATAAATGGACGACAATAAGAAACAAAATTGAAGAATCCCAGTGCTCAATTGTCTGCCTTCAGGAAACTAAAAGAGAACAATTTGATAGCTCCTATCTTAAAATTTTCTGTCTCAGGAGGATAAATAAATTTGCTTTTCTCCCATCTATTGGTGCATTTGGGGGCCTTTTGGTTGCCTGGAATGAACAGGTTTTTCAGGGACAGATCTTTCATTCCAATGATTACTCTCTTTCCATTAACTTCACATCTAATCACAATGGAGATTCCTGGATTCTATCCAATATTTATGGTCCATGCCAACAACCAGAAAGAAGCAATTTTATTGACTGGTTCAAGAATTTTCAAATTCAAGATGATGTCAATTGGATGGTGCTTGGGGATTTTAATTATATCAGATACCCACACAACAGAAGCAGGGAGGGAGGCAGCATCTCTGACATGTTTGCTTTCAATGAAGCCATTAGCAACCAAGCACTTATTGAAATACCTGTGAAAGGCAGGAACTTCACCTGGAGTAACATGCAGGAGGCTCCTCTTCTGGAGAAATTGGACTGGTGTTTCACCTCTGAGACCTAGACTTTGAACTTCCCAGCTACCTTTGCACATCCCCTGGCTAAAACAACTTCAGACCATGTTCCTATTATGATTAAGATTGGTACTTCTATACCTAGAGCTAACATCTTCAGATTTGAAAATTACTGGCAGGAGCACCCAGATTTTCAAGATATAGTGCAAAACATTTGGTGCCAGGATGTGGGACACATGGATAGTGCTAGAACTATTGCCACTAAATTTAAGAGGTTGAGGAAAGGATTAAAAAGTTGGGCCAGAAACATCTCCAACCTCAAAAAATCATTGAAGACACCAACTTTTTAATCCTCTACTATGATTCCTTTGAAGATGTGAGAGACCTAACTTTGATTAAGCACAATAGCAGAGAGGTCCTCAAATTGCATTTGGAAAAGCTGTTGAAACATCAGAGACTTTACTGAAAACAAAGAGCAACAATCAGGCAAATTAAGGTTGGAGAAGCTAATACTAAGTATTTTCAAGCAAAGGCCACAATCAAATTCAGGAACAACTGTATTGCCATGGTAAAGGATGAGAATGGCTCAGAGCACCATGATCACCATGCTGTTGGGGATCGTAGCAGAAATTTAAAATTTTCTACGCATCACCAAGATCAATCTATGGAGTAATCTAGCAACGAGGGGAAGGAGAGTGCATCTACATACCCTTGTAGATCGTTAAGCGGAAGCGTTGCAAGAACGCGGATGAAGGAGTCGTACTCGTAGCGATTCAGATCGCGGTTGATTCCGATCTAAGCGCCGAACCACGGCGCCTCCGCGTTCAACACACGTGCAGCCCAGTGATGTCTCCTACGCCTTGATCCAGCAAGGGGAGAAGGAGAGGTTGGGGAAGACTCCATCCAGCAGCAGCACGACGGCGTGGTGGTGAAGGAGGAGCGTGGCAATCCTGCAGGGCTTCGCCAAGCACCGCGGGAGAGGAGGAGGACTTGGGAGAGGGGGAGGGCTGCGCCAGAACTTGGGGTGCGACTGCGCTCCCAACCCCCACATATATATAGGGGCAAGGGAGAGGGGGGCCGGCCCCCTCAGATCCAATCTGAGGAGGGGGCGGCGGCCAGGGGGGTTGCCTTGCCCCCCCAAGGCAAGGGGGGCGCCCCCCTTTAGGGTTCCCCCAAACCCTAGGCACATGGGCCCTAGGGGGGAGGCGCCCAGCCCACTAAGGGGCTGGTCCCTCTCCACACACAGCCCATAGGGCCCTCCGGGGCAGGTGGACCCTCCCGGTGGACCCCCGGAACCCCTCTAGTGGTCCCGGTACAATACCGGTAACCCCCCGAATTATTCCGGTGACCGTATGATGACTTCCCATATATAAATCTTTACCTCCGGACCATTCCGGAACTCCTCGTGATGTGCGAGATCTCATCCGGGACTCCGAACAACATTCGGTGACCACGTACATACTTTCCCTATAACCCTAGCGTCATCGAACCTTAAGTGTGTAGACCCTACGGGTTCGGGAGTCATGCAGACATGGCCGAGACAACTCTCCGGTCAATAACCAACAGCGGGATCTGGATACCCATGTTGGCTCCCACATGCTCCATGATGATCTCATCGGATGAACCACGATGTCAAGGATTCAATCAATCCCGTATACAATTCCCTTTGTCTATCGGTACGATACTTGCCCGAGATTCGATCGTCGGTATCCCGATACCTTGTTCAATCTCGTTACCGGCAAGTCTCTTTACTTGTTCCGTAACACATCATCCCATGATCAACTCCTTGATCACATTGTGCACATTATGATGATGTCCTACCGAGTGGGCCCAGAGATACCTCTCCGTTATATGGAGTGACAAATCCCAGTCTCGATTCGTGCCAACCCAACAGATACTTTCGGAGATACCTGTAGTGAACCTTTATAGCCACCCAGTTATGTTGTGACGTTTGGTACACCCAAAGCACTCCTACGGTATCCGGGAGTTGCACAATCTCATGGTCTAAGGAAATGATACTTGACATTAGAAAAGCTTTAGCATGCGAACTACACGATCTTTGTGCTAGGCTTAGGATTGGGTCTCATCCATCACATCATTCTCCTAATGATGTGATCCCGTTATCAACGACATCCAATGTCCATGGTCAGGAAACCGTAACCATCTATTGATCAACGAGCTAGTCAACTAGAGGCTTACTAGGGACATGGTGTTGTCTATGTATCCACACGTGTATCTGAGTTTGCTATCAATAAAATTCTAGCATGGATAATAAACGATTATCATGAACAAGGAAATATAATAACAACCAATTTATTATTGCCTCTAGGGCATATTTCCAATAGTCTCCCACTTGCACTAGAGCCAATAATCTAGTTCACATCGCTATGTGATTAACACTCACTGGTCACATCGCCATGTGACCAACATCCAAAGAGTTTACTAGACTCAATAATCTAGTTCACATCACTATGTGATTAACACTCAATGAGTTCTGGGTTTGATCATGTTATGCTTGTGAGAGAGGTTGTAGTCAATGGGTCTTGCCATATTTAGATCCCTATGTATTTCGCAAAACTTTATGTCATATCGTAGATGCTGCTACCACGTTCCACTTGGAGCTATTCCAAATTGTTGCTCCATTATACGTATCAGGTATCTCTACTCAGAGCTATCCGGATAGGTGTTAAGATTGCATCGACGTAACTCTTTATGTCGAACTCTTTATCACCTCCATAACCGAGAAACATTTCCTTATTCCTCTAAGGATAATTTTGACCGCTATCTGGTGATTCACTCCTAGATCACCTTTGTACCCTCTTGCCTGACATGTGGCAAGGCACACATCAGGTGCGGTACTCAGCATGGCATAACGTATAGGGCCTATGACAAAAGCATAGGGGACGACCTTCGTCCTTCCTCTTTCTTCTGTCGTGGTCAAGCTTTGAGTCTTACTCAACTTCACACCTTACAACTCAGGTAAGAACCCCTTCTTTGACTGATCTATTTTGAACTCTTTCAAAACATGTCAAGGTGTGCGTCCTTGAAAGTATCATCAGGTGTCTTGATCTATTTCTATAGATCCTGATGCCCAATATGTAAGCAGCTTTGTCCAGGTCTTCCTTTGAAAATCACTCTTCAAACAACCGTTTATGCTTTCCAGAAATTCTACATCATTTCGAATCAACAATATGTCATCCACATATACTTATCAGAAATGTTGTAGTGCTCCCACTCACTTTCTTGTAAATACAAGTTTCTAGCAAACATTGTATAAACCTAAAAGCTTTGATCACTCCATCAAAATATATATTCTGACTCCGAGATGCTTGCTCTAGTCCATAGAAGGATCGCTGGAGCCAGCATACCTTTTAGCATCCTTAGGATCGACAAAACTTTGATTGTATCACATACAACTCTTTCTTACAAAAACTGGTAAGAAAACTTGTTTTGACATCCATCTGTCAGATTTCATAATCGAAAAATACAGCTAATGCTAACCTGATTATGACGGACTTAAGCATCGCTACGGGTGAGAAATTCTCATCGTAGTCAACCCCTTGAACTTGTGAAAAGACTCTTTCCCACAAGTCAAGCTTCATAGACGGTAACATTACCGCCCACGTCCGTCTTCTTCTTAAAGATCCATTTATCTCAATGGCTTGACGATCATCGGGCAAGTCCACCAAAGTCCATACTTTGTTCTGATACATGGATCCTATCTCGGGTTTCATGGCTTCTAACCATCTGTCGGAATACGGGCCCACCATCACTTCTCCATAGCTCGTAGGTTCATTGTTGTCTAACAACATGATATCTAAGACAGGATTACCGTACCACTTAGGAGTAGTACATATCCTTGTTGACCTACGAGGTTCGATAGCAACTTGATCCGAAGCTTTATGATCACTATCATTAACTTCCTATTCAAGAGAAGTAGGCGCCACAGAAAACATCTTTCTGTGTTGCATCACTCTCTGGTTGAAGTAAAGGTTCGGCAACCTCATCAAGTTCTATCTTCCTCCCACTCAATTCTTTCGAGAGAAACTCCTTCTCGAGAAAGGACCCGTTCTTAGCGACAAACAATTTTCCCTCGGATCTGAGATAGAAGGTATACCCAACTGTCACCTTTGGGTATCCTATGAAGATGTGTTTGTCCGCTTTGGGTTCGAACTTCTCCGGCTGAAGCCTTAAGCATCGCAGCCCCAAACATTAAGAAATGACAACTTTGGTTTCTTACCAAACCAATGTTCATACGACGTCGTCTCAACGGACTTATATGGTGTCCTATCTAAAGTGAATGCAGCTGTCTCTAATGCATAGCCTCAAAATAATAGTGGTAGATCGGTAAGAGACATCATAGATCGCACCATATCTCATAAGGTTCGATTACGACGTCCGGACACACCATTACCCTGTGGTGTTCCAGGTGGCTTCAACTGTGAAACAATTCCACAATGTCTTAAGTGTTTGCCAAACTCATAACTCAGAAATTCTCATTGGTCAGATCATAGGAATTTGATCTTCTTGTTATGATGATTCTTAACTTCACTCTAAAATCGCTTGAACTTTTCAAACATTTCAGACTTGTGCTTCATTAAGTAAATATACCTATATCTACTCAAATCGTCAGTGAAGATGAGAAAATAGCGATATCCACCACACGCTTCAATTCTCATTGGATCACACGCATCGGCATGTATGATTTCCAACAAGTCACTTGCCCGTTTCATTGTACCTGAAAACGGGGTCTTAGTCATCCTGCCCATGAGGCATGGCTTGCATGTGTCAAACGATTCAAAATCAAGTGACTCCAAACATCCATCGACATGGAGTTTCTTCATGCATCTTACGCCAATATGACCTAAGCGGCAGTGCCACAAGAAAGTGGTACTATCTACATCTTTTGGCGTGAACATGTGTATTACTACGACCGAGATTCACTGAACCATTCACATAGGGTGCATGACCATGGAAGGTATTATTCATGTAAACAGAATAACCATTATTCTCTAACTTAAATGAATAACCGTATTGCAATGAACATGATCTAATCATATTCATGCTCAACGTAGACACCTGATGACATTTATCTAGGTTCAATACCAATCCCGAAGGCAGATGGAGCGTGCGATGGTGATCTCATGAACTTTGGAAACACTTCCAACACACATCGTCACCTCGCCCTTAGCCAGTCTCCGTTTAGTCCGTAGCTTTTGCTTCAAGTCACCAATAATAGCAACTGAACCGGTATCCAATACCCAGGTACTACCAGGAGTACTAGTGAGGTACACATTAATAACACGTATATACTTTGTTGAAATTGCCAGCCTTCTTTTCTACCATGCATTTGGGATAATTCCGCTACCAGTGACCGTTTCCCTTACAATAGAAGCACTTAGTCTCGGGTTTGGGTTCAACCTTGGGTTCCTTCACTGGAGTGGCAACTGGTTTGCCATCCATGAAGTTTCCCTTCTAGCCCTTGCCCTTCTTGAAACCAGTGGTCTTGTTAAACCATCAACACTTGATGCTCCTTTTTGATTTCTACCTTTTGCGGTCTTAAGCACCGCGAACAGCTCCGGGATCAACTCCATCCCTTGCATGTCATAGTTCATCACGAAGATCTAGTAGCTTAGTGATAGTGGCTAGAGAACTCTATCAATCACTATCTTATCTGGAAGTTTAACTCCCACTTGATTTAAGTGATTGTAGCACCCAGACATTCTGAGCACATGCTCACTAGCTGAGCTATTCTCCTCCATCTTGTTGGCTAAAGAACTTGTCAGAGGTCTCACACCTCTCAACACGGGTATGAGCCTGAAATCCCAATTTCAGCTCTTAGAACATCTCATATGTTCTATGGCGTACAAAACGTCATTGGAATACCGATTCTAAGCCATAAAGTATGGTGCACTAAACTATCAAGTAGTCATCAGGATGTGTCTGTCAGGTGTTCACAACATCCACAGACGACGTTGTGGGGTTTTGCACATCGAGCAGTGCATCAAAGACGTAAGCCTTCTATGTAGCAGTGAGGACACTCCTCGGACTACGAACCTAGTCCGCATCATTGCTTACAATATCTTTCAACTTAATCTTTCTCTAAGAACGTATTAAAACAGGGAGCTACAATGTGAGCTATTTATCTACAACATTTTTGCAAAGACAATTTAGACTATGTTCATGATAATTGAGTTCATCTAATCAAATTATTTAATGAACTCCCACTCAGATAGACATCCCTCTAGTCATCTAAGTGAAACATGATCCGAATCAACTATGCCGTGTCCGATCATCACGTGAGACAGACTAGTCATCAATGGTGAACATCTCATGTTGATCGTATCTTCTATACGACTCATGTTCGACCTATCGGTCTTCCGTGTTCCGAGGCCATGTTTGTACATGCTAGGCTCGTCAAGTCAAACTAAGTGTTTTACATGTGTCCCGAGGCCATGTATGTACATGCTAGGCTCGTCAACACCCGTTGTATTCGAACATTAGAATCTATCACACCCGATCATCACGTGGTGCTTCGAAACAACGAACCTTCGCAACGGTGCACAGTTAGGGGGAAAACTTTCTTGAAATTTTAGTGAGGGATCATCTTATTTAAGCTACCGTCGTTCTAAGCAAATAAGATGTAAAACATGATAAACATCACATGCAATCAAATAGTGACATGATATGGCCAATATCATTTTGCTCCTTTTGATCTCCATCTTCGGGGCTCCATGATCATCGTTGTCACCGGCATGACACCATGATCTCCATCATCGTGTCTTCTTGAAGTTGTCTCGTCATCTATTACTTCTACTACTATGGCTAACACTTTAGCAATAAAGTAAAGTAATTACATGACGTTTATGTTGACACGCAGGTCATAAATAAATTAAGACAACTCCTATGGCTCCTGCCGGTTGTCATACTCATCGACATGCAAGTCGTGATTCCTATTACAAGAACATGATCAATCTCATACATGACATATATCATTCATCACATCCTTTTGGCCATATCACATCACAAGGCATATGCTGCAAAAATAAGTTAGACATCCTCTAATTGTTGTTGCAAGTTTTTACGTGGCTGTTATAGGTTTCTAGCAATAACGTTTCTTACCTACGCCAAAACCACAACGTGATATGCCAATTTCTATTGACCCTTCATAAGGACCCTTTTCATCGAATCCGATCCGACTAAAGTGGGAGGGACAGACACCCGCTAGCCACCTTATGCAACTAGTGCATGTCAGTCGGTGGAACCAGTCTCACGTAAGAGTACGTGTAAGGTCGGTCCGGGCCGCTTCATCCCAAGATGCCGCCGAATCAAGATAAGACTAGTAACGGCAAGCAAATCGACAATATCCACGCCCACAACTACTTTGTGTTCTACTCGTGCATAGAAACTACGCATAGACCTAGCTCATGATGCCACTGTTGGGGATCGTAGCAGAAATTTAAAATTTTCTACGCATCACCAAGATCAATCTATGGAGTAATCTAGCAACGAGGGGAAGGAGAGTGCATCTACATACCCTTGTAGATCTCTAAGCGGAAGCGTTGCAAGAACGCGGATGAATGAGTCGTACTCGTAGCGATTCAGATCGCGGTTGATTCCGATCTAAGCGCCGAACCACGACGCCTCCGCGTTCAACACACGTGCAGCCTGGTGACGTCTCCTACCCTTGATCCAGCAAGGGGAGAAGGAAAGGTTGGGGAAGACTCCATCCAGCAGCAACACAACGGCATGGTGGTGAAGGAGGAGTGTGGCAATCCTGCAGGGCTTCGCCAAGCACCGCGGGAGAGGAGGAGGACTTGGGAGAGGGGGAGGGCTGCGCCAGAACTTGGGTGCGGATGCCCTCCCAACCCCCACATATATATAGGGGCAAGGGAGAGGGGGGCCGGCCCCCTCAGATCCAATCTGAGGAGGGGGCGGCGGCCAGCGGGGTTGCCTTGCCCCCCAAGGCAAGGGGGCGCCCACCCTTTAGGGTTCCCCCAAACCCTAGGCGCATGGGCCCTAGGGGGGGAGGCGCCCAGCCCACTAAGGGGCTGGTCCCTCTCCACACACAGCCCATAGGGCCCTCCGGGGCAGGTGGACCCTCCCGGTGGACCCCCGGAACCCCTCTAGTGGTCCCGGTACAATACCGGTAACCCCCCGAATTATTCCGGTGACCGTATGATGACTTCCCATATATAAATCTTTACCTCCGGACCATTCCGGAACTCCTCGTGACGTCCGGGATCTCATCCGGGACTCCGAACAACATTCGGTGACCACGTACATACTTTCCCTATAACCCTAGCATCATCGAATCTTAAGTGTGTAGACCCTACGGGTTCGGGAGTCATGCAGACATGGCCGAGACAACTCTCCGGTCAATAACCAACAGCGGGATCTGGATACCCATGTTGGCTCCCACATGCTCCACGATGATCTCATCGGATGAACCACGATGTCAAGGATTCAATCAATCCCGTATACAATTCCCTTTATCTATCGGTACGATACTTGCCTGAGATTCGATCGTCGGTATCCCGATACCTTGTTCAATCTTGTTACCGACAAGTCTCTTTACTCGTTCTGTAACACATCATCCTGTGATCAACTCCTTGATCACATTGTGCACATTATGATGATGTCCTACCGAGTGGGCCCAGAGATACCTCTCCGTTACACGGAGTGACAAATCCCAGTCTCGATTCGTGCCAACCCAACAGACACTTTCAGAGATACCTGTAGTGAACCTTTATAGCCACCCAGTTACGTTGTGATGTTTGGTACACCCAAAGCACTCCTACGGTATCCGGGAGTTGCACAATCTCATGGTCTAAGGAAATGATACTTGACATTAGAAAAGCTTTAGCATACGAACTACACGATCTTTGTGCTAGGCTTAGGATTGTGTCTCGTCCATCACATCATTCTCCTAATGATGTGATCCCATTATCAACGACATCCAATGTCCATGGTCAGGAAACCGTAACCATCTATTGATCAACGAGCTAGTTAACTAGAGGCTTACTAGGGACATGGTGTTGTCTATGTATCCACACATGTATCTGAGTTTCCTATCAATACAATTCTAGCATGGATAATAAACGATTATCATGAACAAGGAAATATAATAACAACCAATTTATTATTGCCTCTAGGGCATATTTACAACACATGCAAGAGCTGCTATTTTATACAGAGCATTTAAGGACAGACTGGGTACTAAGGCACCTTCTCAAAACCCTTTACAGCTTCAACACTTGCTAGTACACCATCAATATCTGCAAGATTTGGAAGCCCCTTTTGAGAAGAAGGAAATTGATGAGGTAGTTCAGAACATGCCAGCTGATAAAGCACCTGGACCAGATGGTTTTAACCCTGCTTTTTTAAAAGCTTGCTGGGGATCATTAAAGAGGATTTCTATAAATTGCTTGCAGATTTTCACAGTGGTACAATTAATCTTCAGAGTATTAACTATTCCTTCATTACACTGATACCAAAGTAAGACTCTGCCTCCTTACCGGCAGAATCCAGACCTATTTCACTCCTCAACTGCACACTCAAGATAATCACCAAACTCTTGGCCAACAGACTTTAGAAAGTGGTTTTGGGTATGGTCCACAAAAACCAATATGACTTCCTTAATAACAGGTGTATTCAGGATTGTTTGGCTTGGACTTATGAGTACATCTATCAATGCCACCAATCCAAACAAGAGATAATCCTTTTGAAACTTGACTTTGAGAAGGCCTTTGATATGATCAATCATGACACCATTGTTGATATTCTGCATGCTAAAGGTATTGGCTCTAGATGGATCAACTGGATTAAGATGATTTATGGTATTGGCTACTCTTCAGTCCTTCTAAACGGGGTTCCTGGAAAGCAATTTTTATGTAAGAAGGGAGTTAGACAGGGTGATCCACTATCACCTTTGATTTTTGTGTTGGCTACAGATCTTCTTCAATCCATTTTCAATGAGCCTATGCATCACTCTCTTCTGGAATCTCCTTTACAACATCAATCTGCTCAAGACTACCCTATACTTCAATATGCTGATGATACTATTTTGGTAGCAAAGGCTGATGCTAGGCAGTTAAGCCAGATCCAAAACCTGCTCCTGCACTATGAAACTTATACTGGACTAAAAGTGAACTATTCCAAATCCATTATGATCCCAATCAATACCCCTACAGATAAGATGCATACTCTCTCCCAGTTACTGGGTTGTAAGATTGGGGCTCTTCCTCATACATATTTAGGTCTGCCACTCTGCATCTCAAAGCCAAGAATTCAAGACTTTGTCCCCATGTTGAAAAGGATTGAAAACAGATTGTTAAGTTGTTCCACCATGCTCTCTTCTGGAGACAAGCTCACTCTACTGAAATCAGTCTTCTCCAGTATGCCAACTTTTTTCATGTGTACTCTCATGCTGCCTAAATCAGTGGTCAAACAGATTAACATATACCTGAAGCAATGTTTTTGGAGGAAGTATGGCACACAAGACAGTGGCCCTGCCCTTGTCTCCTGGGAGAAAGTATGTACGCCTAAGAAGTTAGGTGGTCTTGGTGTCCTTGACATCACCACCCACAATCAGTCCCTCCTCATGAAACACCTCCATAAGTTCATGAATAAAGTAGATACTCCATGGGTGAATGTAATTTGGGAATCCTATTATCAAGATTCTGTACCTGGTGATAGGATGGTTGGATCATTTTGGTGGAAAGCCTTGCTGAAACTACTACCCACCTTCAAGACTCATGCTAAATGCAAGGCATTTAGAGGTGACACCACTCTTTTCTGGTCAGACAACTGGTCTGGACAATCAATGCAAAACAGATTCCCAGAGCTCCACTCCTTTGCAATAGACAAGAACTCCACTCTTGAGAATATGTAGAGTCAAGATGATACCAGCCTTCTTTTTCATCGACCTTTGTCTAAACAAGCCTACTCTCAATTTAATATGGTCCAAGATATGCTCTCCAACAGAACGGTTTCTGTAGATAAAGATCAATGGCACTATGCATGGTCATCACCACAGTACTCTTCCAGGAAAACGTACAAGCAGCTCATGGGTCCAAACTCTGCCCACATAATTTTCAAACACCTACGGAGCACCAATTGCAGGCTCAGGCACAAGATTTTCTACTGGCTACTGCTATATGATCGACTTAACACCAGAAATCTTCTTCATAGGAAAAATATGACCATTCAAGACTACAACTGTGCTTTATGTTCAGAGCATATTGAGGAAACGCTGTCACACCTCTTCTGGAATTGTCCATTTGCTCTTCAGTGTTGGGATTTCATTTCACCAAATAGACACAGAGGTATTTCTACCTATGATGAAATTCTGATTATCACCAGTCAACTACCCAGGAGATTGCTCAAGATATAGTGCTTATGAGCTGCTGGGGGATTTGGTCAGTCCGTAATGACAAGATTTTCAGATCAGCTGCTCCGCACATCAACTCCTGGAAACACTATCTTAAGGAAAGCTTATGGGCAGCTCAACTCAGGTCTAAGCAGAGCAAAGCAGAGATTCTAAGAACTTGGACTGAACAGATCCTTTAATTGACCATGTGTTCGTTCCCTAGAGCAGGAGTGGGGTGATGATGTAATTTTAAGACTTTGTACATACTTTTTCTTTATTTAATGAAATTACCGTAGAACTATTGTTCTACGGTCTTAGTTTAAAAAAAAAGAAACGGTGTACGAGCAAAGCTCATAATAGCCCAGGCACACGACAAGATAGAGTTTGATCGATCTGGTTTGGTTTGTGTACGTGGGCCTCCAGCCTGCTGGCTTCTCGCATCTTCGCGTTGATTTCCTCAGAAAGCTCACGCTAGCCCTATCGCCGCCCACCTCTCTGCTCGCCATCGAAACATCGCGGCGCGCCAGTGTCGCCCCGCCTGACTCCGTGACCCGCCCAGATCACCGGAAAGAAAAAGGTATGGCAAGAGAACCCCTCGATCTATTTCAAGTGCGTATCTCTATTTCTCACAATTTTTGTTTCTCAAACACCGAACTAGGCCTTCAAATCTTAAGGATGTTACAATTGCATATTGGATTACTGCGTTTTTTTGGACCTATGCACGTGTATTTGAGAATAGGATTACCGGAATTTTTCAATATGTATGCCGCTACGAATTTGTTTGAGAATTGAATTATTGTGAATTTCCAAATTTTGGGAGTGCTTATCATTTTTGCCGATCATCTTTGTTTCCATTGTTTGGAGTTTTTATGCTTTACTATTTTTTAACTTCATATAATCAGCTAGTAATTGCTAAGGCTCTGTTTGGGAGTAATTTGTTTGAGACTACAGTTTTTAACCCCATGATGACAATGAATATTTTAGCTTATGAAACCATCAGTTTCTAAAACTACCGCGAAAATGGTGCCGTGTTTGGCAAGCAACATACTATGTAGTATTGTATTTGACCACCACTAGTGTCTTTTGTTGTTTTCCTCGTTTTTTAAAATAGAGGTCCCGATCTTTTTTTTTCATACAGCAAAAATACCATAGTTTTGTGGATACTTTCAAATACTGCAATTTTTTAAAGTATTTTTGCAGTATTTGAAAGCAAAAAATAATAATGCACTAATGTATTTTGCTGTAGTAATGTATTTGACTACAAGAAATTGCACTGATTGTTTTTGTGGGGAAATACTGCAATCTTAACTAGAGGCAAACATCTCAAAGTATTTGAAACGGTAGTTTGTCAAAATAGTATTCTTGAAATACATTGTAACCAAACGCACCCTAAGTATATTATTTTTATGTATAGCATTGTATGTTCCTATGCATATGTGATGTACATATGAACACCGGGTCATTTTTGTTCTGGGTTCGCCCCTGATTCCTCTCTAGTCAAAAGCTGGGTGCAGTGGACGTTGCTTCCCAGAAGATGTGTCGAGGCCACGGGTGATTTTCCACAGCAAGTGTGAGAGCGACAACGAACGGCGGAGTCGAGTGCATGTGTCAAAAATTCAGTTGGAGGTGTCAAAAAATTCTGTTAGAGGTGTCTAAAAAAATTATATTTCGGTTGCAGTGCATAAATGTTGATTTTGTGTAACACCAACCATCTGCATCGCATCCGCGTCGCCATCACCATCTACCCCCTCCTCCTCGTCCACACAGACACGTAGATTCCTGGTTCCCGGCACCACCCTATCTTGTGAGCTAACGGATCCATCAGGACCTTGGAGGCGCGAGAGCGGTACTTGGTCCACCTAGCTCGCTGTCCGAAATCTTCCGAATATATGCCTCGTCCGTCGCCCGGAGCATGATCTCGATTGGAAGAGTCGAACGGTCGGGAATCATCGACGCCAGCTCCTGCTTCGTCGCTACGGACGTCACACCTGTTGCGCCCTAAAAGCCATGCCCTCGGAAGCAGCCCAGACCAAGCACGATGTCCAACATCACATTCCACCATCGGAGACTTCAGGAACACCCAGCGCCTTCACGAAGAGGGCGAGATCGTGACGCCGCAGTTGTCCGGTCCGACGAACCGGACCTAGGGTTTTCCCCGACGCTCAAGGGGCATGGTAGAGAGGCCACAGAAGCGCCTTTAAGAAGGGGACGACAGCCATAGGTGTCGCCACTATCAACATTGGCAAGTTGAGCAGGGATTTCGCCTGGCCTGAGACCGAACAATCCCGAATAAGCCGTCGGATCGGAGACGTGGACATGTGAATTCTGGCTGGAGCAGCCGCCACAGAAAGGAGAGACGCACCCACTAGACCCACCATCACTTAGTGCCACCCTCGCCGCAGACGCCTGAGCCGCATAGCCAAATATGGGCAGAGAAGACCCGACCCTGCTGCCACGAGCACCAATAGGCCAACCCGAAGAGAGTCGTCACTAAGCCATTCCACCGGGATATACATTGGAACTAGGGCAAGGACTGGTCGTGGCACGTGCCATAGGCTGGTGATCGACAGTGAAAGCAAACAGACGGAGGACGGAGTTGGATCCCAACCGCAAACACGCACCAGGCTGCAAACCACCGAGCCACCAGGGGAAGCGGGACGCTGGCGGCTGCAAAGGGTGCAGCCTGGTGGGGAGGGGGCTGGGGAACGGGTCCGCAGCGGCGCTGAATGGGGCCACAGTCGGTGTCTCTCCTTAGTGGAGCCATGGATCTGGCGGGGGGATGGACCAAAGGAACGGTGACCCAAAAGTAGAGGTGATTAGGTCGTGGAAGACGAGAGGAGGACGGAGGAAAGTGGCCGGAGCAGGGGGACGCTACCTCCGACGACCGACACGGCAACTGAATGCTGGCAATGTGGTCCGTCGCCACCGTTGCTGCACGAGCTTCGTCCACATGCGCCTCTGGCGACGGCGCGGCGGGAGGGAGGTGGCGGTGGGGTAGGTTTCCCCCGTGTCATGTAAGGAGGGCGACGTGCCGGGGGAGTGGGGGTGGAAGGGGAGGGGGACACGTAAAACCTGTTTTTTGCCTGTGATGAAATGAAATTTTTGGTAGAAGATGAGACTGATCAATGAGTTCTTGATGGACTGCCGGTATGTTCGTCGATCAATCGCTCCGTCCCCGACAAGGTGGCACATGCAATATAATGCACTGGTCAGCTAGATATACTGTTGCTCGTACGACACATGGTAACCTGCCAACCGTACGTTCTGTGAAGATGGCGCCCGCGCATACGTGCGCACGTGCTTTCTTGCATGGATGCCTGTCTAGCTGGAGCACATCGACCGCATCACCGGCATGCCGCAGTTATTGCGTGCCGCGTGTACACCACTGTATCGAGCGAGCTGTGATCTTCTTTTCCACCGCCCAGAAAAAATAAGGCTACGCTGCGTTAACTGTAGTGGACGCTGCCGTGTCCGAGTGAGGCGAGACAACGACAGAAAAACAATAATCAAACAAGCGCGACTATGCGAGCAGCAAACTGTCGCCAAGCCTACCTGCGTCCAGCACCGTACATGACGGAATCACGGGCCATGCACGTACGTACGGTGAACATCACCACGTCCCAGGGCACCTCGGTGGGTTCCAATTGGCAAGCACGTCCTCGCGTGGTGGCTCGTCTTTGCGAAAAGCAGATACACCAAACAAGCCTATCGTGTTCGTTTATGCCCTCTCAAAGCTG